>NW_022437015.1:1588346-1728048 GCF_009761245.1 Sapajus apella | reverse complement strand
CCCCGTCTTCGTCAGTCCAGAACTGCTGAGGGATTCCGCCAGTGGCTTTGCTGGGAAAGCGAGATGGTTTCTCTGACTTCTCCCAGCTCACAGGCGACCTCAATGCAAAGAGCGCACACGCCTGGGGTCTTTCGACCACTGGCATGGAGAGCGACGGCTACGCCCCCCAACCCTGTCTGAGATCAATTAAACCCCAAGCGAAAGCGGGAGTGGCGGGGCCGGCATTCAGGCTGTAGGCCAAACGAGGCACCCCACCAGTTGCGGAGACGCGCGGAGTGCCGGGGAAGGCAGGGCTGAGGTTGGGGGCGGTGCGGAGTGAGCAGCAGGGCCCAGCCTGCCAGCCGCCTCACGCCTCTCTGGCAGGAGACTGCGGAGACCGCCTCCCTGCCCGCTTTGGGGCTTGGCTCACAGGGCACGGAGATCCGTTCCCTCCCGCGGGGCGGCGGAGGACTGCCCGGCCCGGCTGGGTCATAACGGCAGCAGCCAGAGACACACTCAAACCCCGACTCTAACTCCCTCCCTTTCTTTCTCTCCTGCAGACACACACGCCTGCCATGTGTTTGACTCTTCGCCGATAGTCGCCAGTATTCCTAAAATGTTTTTGACAGAAAACACCATCGCTCCCCCTAACGAACCGGGGCTGCAGCGGAGGTCCCCGGTACCGTGCTTCTCTCAGAGCCCGCCCCGCCTCTCAACTCTCTCCTCTCCACAGGACTTTCCCCACCTCAAAAAAAAAAAAAAAAAAAAAAAAAAAAAAAAAAAAAAGTCCTGCAAATATTTTTCCCCAGCACACACGGGCAAAATACCTTAAACAAACCCGAAAGGTGCATCCAGATTTGTCGAAGGGCAAAAACGTCCATTGCTTGCCGAAGATCAATGAATGTCCCAGTTCGTACCCCCAGGACGCCTTGCACCTAGTCTCCCTAGTCAAGGCTGCCCAGAGCCCCGCAACCCGCACCCTAGCAGAGCCATGAAAAGGGGGCAAGGAGCAAGGGGAGGAGTCGGAGCCGCCCGTTGGAGGGGAGCCTCGAACAGGGAGGTATGGGGTCGGTGGCAGTGGGAGCGTACACCCTTGCCCAAAATGCCAGGTGAGGCGTGCGGGGCCACTCACCTGCTTGGAACTCCACTTGGCGATTTTTTTCTTTTTCCTCCTCTAGCAGCATGGAGTAGAGGATCCCGACAGAGTTATGGATGCCGAAGATGGAGCCGTTGCACCAGGTGGCAGCGAACACCACCACCCAGCCGAAGCCACCTTCGGGAGGCTGGAAACCGCGCGCGGTGCCGCGGGTCTCTACTGTAGGCGTGGGCTCGGGTTCGTGCACCCGCTCGGACTCAAACTCCAGCTCCGGCAGGGGTGCGGGATCGGGTAAGGGCTGGGGCTCCGGCTGGGGATCGGGCGGGGGCACCGGCACGGGCTCAGGCTCCGGCTCAGGCTCCGGCTCTGGGCTACCCACCGGCTCCGGCCGTTCCTGGTCTGCCTCCTGCCAGGGCCCCTTTGCTTCCTCGCCCGCCTGGCTTTGCAGCGCCATCGCGGCCGGGGGACTGTGGCTGCTTGGGCGGGAGGAGCCGCTGTGTGACTGGTACTTGTTTCTGCTGCTGCAGCTGCTGCTGCTTCGAGGGCTGCTGCTGCCGCTGCCTCCTCCTCCAGGCTCCGCGTCCCAGCTGGCCAGCCCGTCCCGCGACAGACGGTCCCTTGAGCCCTCTCCTCCTCCTCCCACGTCTACCCCCCCTCCTCCTCTCCCCATGTCATCTCTCTCTCCTCCCCCTCCTCCACACCCCCACCTCTTCCTCCCTCAACTGGCAGCCGCTACAGCCTCGCTCTTCTCCCCAGCCCTTCCTCCTCCTTTTACTCGCCTACCTACTCCAGCCGTCACTGCCTCCCACAACTCCCTTTCCAAACTACTGAACCCTGTTCTTGTCCGGATGCCCGTTAGAGGGAAAGTTAAAATGGAAAAAAGAGAGCACAAACTATCCTGTTCTCCCGCCCTCTAGAACCGACATTGATCAACCCCGAGCCTTGGAAAGAGCCCTCCTGTTCTCTGCTCCCATTCCCTCCTTCCTCACAAGCAGCCTGCAACTGAGGTGGCCCCGGGGACCCTAGGACGAGAGCTGGCCCGCGAGGAACCCCACCCTGCCCTTAGGAGCTCACATGTCCCCCCTTGAACTTGAGGACGACGACCTGAGGGGACAGCCTGGGCCTCGGACAGCGGGTGGACACAATCTTCTCGAGCCCGAGGACTTGGCCCCCCACGGTCCTGGGCACCCCCGGGAGTCTCCCCCGCCCCCGCCCTTCCCGGCAAATCCCTGGCGGCCGGGGAGGGGAGGAGGCGGCCAGGCAGCGAGGCCCGCCCCTCCGGGCAGTCAATCAGGGCTTTGTTTGCGCCAACCTGGAGCCCAGAGGAGCCGCAGAGGGCCGGGTCTGGGCCGGGCCAGGGCCAAGTCTGGGCCGGGGGCCGGGCCAGGAAGGGAGGGAGGTGCAGTGACACCAGTGGGAGCCGGGCCCAGGCCCAGTCGGGAGCCCGAGCTCAGTTCAAGCGCCTCCCGGCTCTCTGTCCCGGACTGGGGAGGGACGAGTTGGAGCCGGGTCCAGCCGCCAGTTTGGGCTCGGGCTGCCCCGCCTCCGATATCTCGGCTGGGCTGATCTCTCCGGTCTCCGCCGTGGCTTTTCAGGTACTCGAGACTCAGCGGAGCTGCAATCAGACTGATGCCTTCCCAGCACCCACCGCCCCCTTCCGCCCACCTCGGGCATGCGGACATGGGAGTCCAGACATGTATATCCCAGACTGGGGGCCCCAGCCCCGCTGAGGTTAAGGGAGAGTTTGTTTCCCAGGAAGCGCTCCGGGTCAAGGAGAAGGAAAGGTGGGGTAATCTGTCTTTCGGGAGACCGGGCTCTCAGCAGGGGTGCGCAGGGGTGCCCAGCCTCGGCCCTCAGGGCCCGCTTGGCGATACCGGGAAGCTGTGCCTCCGCTAAGGGCCTGCGCGTCTAATGTACTAATCATGAAGTCGTAATGTCGTTTCCAAGCTACTCGGCTTCCACGAGCGGGCGGGCGAGTGCCAAGACCTTTCTAACCTGCATCTCATTAACCCTCCTGATAAGTAAAAGACTGCATGGCCGGAGTAGATGCAGCTCCGGGCTGCGTGGCTGCGCTAGATGCCTGCAAACACAGTCATTAAGCACCTGAGGGCTGGCGGAGCTGGGTGGAAGGATGTAGACGTCCTGAGGGGCTTGCGGTGCAATTTGAGAGGAGTCAGCCAAATTCGCAAATGACAGGGCCTCACCAGTCAGCAGGCATTGCTCCAATAGAGCACGTCCCTTATTGCCCTAAGGTTTATTATTGCCTGCTTTTTTTGCACGAAAACTGAGGCTCAACGAGGTCAAGGCATTTATTAGCGTAAGATCGTAGGCCAAGTCAAGGACAAGCTAGAGTTCAAGGCAGGTCTCCATATAACGAAGCCTCATGTTCCCTGTGTTTCATCAAAGGAGCCTAGGATTTGAGGCTCCCTGGGTGGAGACAGAGGAGGGAAGGCAAGATCTGGCTAAACTATCACAGTGGGTTTCTGGAGAAGGTGGTATTCAAGATGGGCCTGGAATTTTTTTTCTTTTTGAGGCAGAGTCTTGCTCTGTTGCCCAGGCCTGAGTGCAGTGGTGCGATCTCGGCTCACTGCAACCTCTGCTCGGTTCAAGCGATTCTCCTGCCTCAGCCTCCTGAGTAGCTGGGATTACAGTCGTGCACCACTACGCCCTCTAATTTTTCATGTTTTTTTTTTTTTTTTTTGAGACGAAGTTTTGCACTTGTTGCCCAGGCTGGAGTGCAATGGCACTATCTTGGCTTGCCACAACCTCTGCCCCCAGGTTCAAGCAATTCTCCTGCCTCAGCCTTCGGCGTAGCTAGGATTACAGGCATGCACCACCATGCCCAGCTAATTTTTGTATTTTTAGTAGAGACAGGGTTTCTCCATGTTGATCAGGCTAGTCTTGAACTCCTGACCTCAGGTGATCCAACCCCCTCCCCCCACCCCGCGGCCTTCCAAAGTGCTGGGATTACAGGCGTGAGCCACCACACCCAGCCTAATTTTTGTATTTTTAGTAGAGACAGGGTTTCACCATGTTGGCTAGACTGGTCTCAAACTCCTGACCTCAAGGGATCAACCCTCCTCCGCCTCCCAAAGTGTTGGGAGCCACCATGCTGACAAGACCTGGAATGTTGAGTAGGATTTTAAAAGGCCAAGGGTGGGGGAGGGTGGTCCCTATATCAGAGCATGACTTGAGCTCAAAGCACAGAGCCATAGATAGACTCTACTCACAGAAAGAGGGAAATGAAGGCTAATCAGGCCAAAAAGTTTATATGTATGCCATTTGCCTCTCCTAGGAAACATCTGCATTTTAATAAAAATCCATAATGCTTCAGCTATGAGGAGTGACAAATCATGGACACTATGGGCACTGGGGCTTAAGGTTTGCTTTTTAGTCAGGGTTCTCACCATACATATGACCCACTGTTGTCCCAGGAGAGCACTAGTTTGGAATCCACTTGAAGGGAACCTGATTGAGATCCTAAAAATAGTTATTTCCAACCCCAGAGCTAGGAATAGACCCTGGAATCTTGCACCCATCTAGATTCCTACTGTCTTGAATTCTACTTCCCTCATTGTTTAAACTGGTTTTAGATCACTGGAATGGGAGTACGGGTGGGTGATGATCCTCACTGAGAATCTCCTGTGAATCTAGCACTGTGCTAGGCCCTTTATATATGAGATCTTATATAATCTTCATAACATTACTAAGATTGGGATGATTTTGGCCAGGCGTGGTGGCTCACGCCTGTAATCCCAGCACTTTGGGAGGCCAAGGCAGGCGGATCACGAGGTCAGGAGTTCAAGACCAGCCTGACCAACATGGTGAAACCCCATCTCTACTAAAAATACAAAAATTAGCTGGGCGTGGTGGCACTCACCTGTAATCCCATCTACTCAGGAGGTTGAGGCAGGAGAATCACTTGAACCCCTGAAGCAGAGGTTGCAATGAGCCAAGATCGTGCCATTGCACTCCAGCCTAGGTGACAGAGTAAGACTCCATCTCAAAAAAAAAAAAAAAAAAAAAAAAAAATTGGGATTGTTTGTCCCTATTTTATAAATGAGGAAACAGAGGCTCCAAGAGGTTAAGCTATTTAAGCCTACAGCTAGTAAGAGGTAGAACAGAGATCTTTGCTCATTTGTGTGAGTTTGAAAGTATGTACCTCACCCAGAAGACAGAATTATGTAACTGTCATTTCACCATTTCTAGCAACATATGCTGTACCTACCATTTCTCTCCTCTTTAGAAGATACTTTATAGTGGCTAAATCATTGGCATCAGGAGACCAGGGTTTTAACCTTGGTTCTACCACTGCATGCCTGCCTGTATGATCCTAAGAAATTTGTTTTCCCTTTCTGAGCCTCAATTTATCTGCAAACTACTTTGCAGAGTTATTAAATGCCATGCTGAGAGGTAAAGGCTTTATTTTGGATATATAATGCAAGATTTATATACAATACAAGATATATAATACAAAATAACACTGAAGATTTTTGAGTAGGAGAGTAACATCAGAACTGCATCTTAGAAAGAACATTGTGGTGACAGTTTAGATCAGGGGTCCCCAACCCCCGGGCTACAGACCAATACCAGGTCCATGGCCTGTTAGGAACCAGGCCACACAGCAGGAGGTTAGCAGCAGGTGAGCGAGCATTACCACCTGAGGACTGCCTCCTGTCAGATCCACTGCAGCATTAGAGTCTTATAGGACCGCAAACCCTATTGTGAATTGTGCATGCAAAGGATCTAGGTTGCACATTCCTTATGAAAATCTAAGTAATGCTTGATGATCTGAGGTGGAACGGTTTCATCCTGAAACCATCCCCCTCAACCCTGTCCCATGGAAAAAGTTATCTTCCACAAAACCAGTCCCTGATGACAAAATGGTTGGCAACTGCTAGTTTAGATGATGGCATGGAAAGATAAGAGGTAAGGAAACAAACCGACAGACTAAGTAAAAAAAAAAATGTTGATGATCTGTGCTGGGCGTGGTTGCTCATGCCTGTAATCTCAACATTTTGGGAGGCCGAGGCAGGCAGATCACTTAAGTTCAGCAGCTCAAGACCAGCCTGGCCAATATGGCGAAACCCCATCCCTACTAAAATATAAAAATTAGCCAGGTATGGTGGAGGCTGAGGCAGGAGAATGGCTTAAACCCGGGAGGGAGAGGTTGCAGTAAGCCAAGATCAAGCCACTACACAGAATGAGACTCCATCTCAAAAAAAGGAAAAAAAAATATATTGATCATCTGAAATAGGGCACTGACTATGGGGATGGAGACAAAGGGATATCTATGTCAATCATTGTTATGGTAGGCTGGGCGTGGTGCCTCACTCCTATAATACCAGCACTTTGGGAAGTCAAGGCTGGTGGATCACAAGGTCAGGGGTTCAAGACCAGCCTGGCCAACATGGTAAAACTCCATCACTACTAAAAACTACAAAAATTAGTCAGGCACAGTAGCAGGGGCCTGTAATCCCAGCTACTGGGCAGGCTGAGGCAGGAGAATTGCTTGAACCCAGACGGCAGAAGTATCAGTGAGCTGAGATCATGCCACTGCACTCCAGCCTGGGCAACAGAGTGAGACTCCATCTCAAAAAAAAAAAAAATCATTATTATGGTAGAGTTGATAGAATAGATTTGGGTAATGAAGGAAAGGGAAGAAGCTGACATTTCCTACTTGCGTAAAGGAAAGGATGATAGTAGTGTTAATGGAGATTGGGAATTAGGAGCTGAATCAGGTCTGAAGTTCCTTGGACTTCCTGTCTCTTCCCTCCTGGCCCCCAAACAATCCTGTCAATTATAGCTCCAAAATACGATTTTAATCACGACACTCCGATACTTTACAAATCTTCAATGATTCTCCATTTGACTGTCAAGTTTAAATTCCTCAGCAAGGCATGAAAGGTCCTTTGTGGTTTGGGACCAGCGTTATTTGTTCATTCATTCATCATTTACTGAAAACCTCTGTGTACTAGGCTCTGTACTGTATACCAAACATAAACATAAAAGACCTGGTGCCTGTTTCTCAGGGGCTCATATTCAACCACTCTAGCATTACTCTGTCATTTTCTTCCCACCCTTTTCTCCCTTTCATACCATGCTACAAACACACTGGTTAGCTACCATTCCATGACTTATGGCCACCTGCTGGTCTCTCAGCCTTTACCAACCATTCTCTTAACTATCTTCGATTTGAGATTCTATACCTTTCTTGACTCTCCAGAGTAGGTTAAACAAAACAAATAGCAGAGTTAGTCTTGAACTGAGGAAGCATGTCACTTGCCTTTCTCATACCGCTCAACCATTCACTTCCCAAATAGTTATCAATCAGCTATTATGTACCATTCACTATATTAGGGACTGGGGGCATACAATGGTCTTTTTCCTCATGGAGCTTACATTATAGTAGAAACTATTGAGTGTGACTCTACTAAACTGGGTGAAGACATTTTGAGATAGAAGTATATAAAAGATGAGACAAGGTTGAGAGTAAAGTTGTAGAAATAAGCCTACTGTCTTAAGGTGCATGAAGTTTCCTCTATAAATCTCTAAATCATACTTGATCAATAAACATCATCAATAACAACAAATCTTTAGAAAATATTACTACTATGTGTAGATTCATCAGCTTGGCTCATGCTCACAACAAGTAAGTAAGGTGTGGCTCCTGTAGCCCTTTACACTATTTTACTTGTTTGATTGTTGACCTTGGAAAAACCCTAGCAGATGTCTCTGGTTCATATTGCAAGTTAGAGAATGTGCTTTCCTTCTGTCTCTAACAGAAATGAGTTCACAATGGAATCATTCCAATTACTAATGGCTTTGATTATTCACTTTAGGGGGTGAAGCAAAGCAATGGTTCCCTAACCTGGTTGCACATAAGAATCCCCTAGAGACTTTTCTACAAGCACTGACTCCTAGGTCCCACTCCACCCTTTCTGAATCTGAATATCTTGAGGTGAGACCCAGGAATACATAGTTTGGACAAGGCCTCTAGTAATATGAATGAACTGCCAGGTTTGAAAACCACAAGACCAAAACAATACTTCCCCAAAATTTCAATCTGGAAGACCAGTAAAATTTCTCTAAAGTTTCTCTGGAAACTTTGGGGACCAACATAATCCCAACTTTTTGTTACATAACGATATGTTTCTTCACTATCATATCAAGTATGGAAAGAACAGCCTTTTACTCAGAAAAGTCTTTCTCAAGATATGTAAGGTGATAATTTTTCTCATGTGTATCAGCACACTGATGAAGATGTTATAGACTGTCATAGGTATGCAGATTAGTGCTTGGGATTCCATGGACCAAATGACCTCTGAAAGTCTTTTCTATCCCTGAAGTTCTCTGTTTTAGGCAAAAGGCACACCTTTGCTTTGGGCGTCTCCTACTCTCCAATAGGATTTTCCAGCTGGAATGGAATTTACTAGGCAATTCACATCACTCCTTGCCCTGTGCCTAAATCATTCTAACTACTTGAGACTGGATTATGTATTGAGAGCATTCTCAAGAAGGTGAGTACATAATCTTTCTATCCTTTATACCTTTTCTTTATTTATGAGGGTAACTTAAGAGTTCTGATGACACAACATCACCTTGGATTCAAGAGCCAAGTGGGATGGATTGTGAGAAGGAGCCAGGGTGCTCTGATAGTGGCAAAAGAAGTCCAAAGACAGAGAAGAGTTTGATTTTGTTACCCATAATCAGGAATAGTACTGATAGGAACCCACATTACTGGGAAATGGATTTGAATGTCGACACCTTTGGATGGCCAAAGTGGAAGCATGGGGGGTAAAGGATACTGGACATAGCCTGATTTTCAGCTTGAGCCAGAAGGCTATTCATAATAATAGGCGCATTAAAAACAAATCAATTGGCTATGTGCATGGAGCCTGCTTCTTGAATGCCAAGGAAGCAGTCAGCTTAATAGTTTGTCTATTATTAGAGCCGGCATAGAGGGGGAAAGATGACGGAAGCAGCAGGAGCATTATGGAAAGGAAAGAGATAGAAAATACTTAACCCTCTGAGGGTAGTATAGAACAGCAAAGTTTAAAGTGAGAGAAACTGTGAAATGTATTGGCTTCTTGAGCCTATCCAAGGGAAAAATTTAATGAGTTTTATTTTAGCCTTTTATTAATTCATTTAAAAATTCACTTAAGAGATATTTATTGAAAGCCAACTATGTGCTAAATATTGTGCTAAGAATTTCCCCATTCTGAAAAGTGGAACCCTAGTAGGACTGGGACAGAGGTGTCTTGGGTACATAGTTATGATGCAGTATAAAGATAGGCTTTGCATTTATGACATCTCAATCTCTTCTGATAGACTGACCTTGGGCACAGAGTCAGCATTATTTGTTTTTGTATCCTTAGCATTTAACATGATGCCTTTTCCAGAGAAGGTGCTCAGTATATAAATAAATAGACGTAGCTACTTGATGTAACAAAGCCCTGGTTTCTTCATTGGTAAACAATAGAGACGAGGCCTATCTTTTAAGTTTGTTGTGAGGATTAGAAATAAAGTATGGAAAGCACCTAGTACTGCACTCATCATATAGTAGGTCCTCAATAAATGTTAGCAACAAGATAGTTTGAAGATTGTTTCATTGAAAAGAGAAAAGAAAACCTGGCATGTTCTTTGGCATTGGTCCAATTCCAAAATCTAAAATAGTGCATCAGAGCTGGAAGGGACTTTCTACAAAGTGCAAACTCCTCCTTTTACAGATGGAAAAACTGAAGCCTAAAGAGAGAAAAGGACTTACTAATGTGACTTCTAAATGATCTACGCTTTTCCTTGTAATTACCTGAAATCATTGTGGAAGGTGATATAACATACAGACATAAATATGAGCTAGGGATATCATTTTATAAATGAGGGAATTGACTTGGAAAAAAGTTAAATAATTTGGCCAAGGACCTATGATTCACATTATAGCAGTCTGTCTTCAGAATCCGTGATTTTAACCATTATACTTCTCTATTACAGCACTCATAAAATTATATTAAAATGACCTATTTGACATGTCTCCCCACTAGAACTTAAGCTCCCTGAGGGCAGGAAGTGTGTGATTTCCACTGTGGATAGTTATTTATTTATTTAACAAATATGTATTGGAAAACTATTATACACAAGGACTTGCTAGCCCCAGATAGCAGGCCTTATTTTTTTTTATAATCAAAACAACTTTTATGTTTTTATTTTGCCATGATTTTATATTTACAGAGAGTTTCAAAGATAGTATGAGAGTTCCCATACATCCTTCACCCGACTTCCTCTGTGTCAACATTTTACATAACTATGATACATTTATCAAAAGTAAGAAGTTAACATTGATAAAATACATACCATTAATTACACTAGAGACTATTCAAATTTCTTCAGTTTTTCCAGTAATGTCTTCTTTCCATTCCAGGATCCAATCCAGAATGCCACATTGCATTTTATTATCATAGCTTCTTAGTTACCTGACAGTTTATTGGTCTTTCCTTGTCTTTTGTCACCTTGACACTTTTGAAGAGTCAATAGTAAATTAAAATGCATATGACTAAGTGAAAGAAGCCAATCTAAAAAGATTACATACTGTATGATTTTAACTGTATGACATTCTGGAAAAGGCAAAACTATGAAGACAGTAAAAAGACTAGTGGCTACCAGGGATTAGGAAAAGTGGGGGGGATTAATAGGCAGAACATAGGACTTTTAGGACAGTGAAACTATTCTGTATGATACTACAATGGTGGGTACATGTTATATATTTGTCAAGACTCATAGAACGTACAACACCAAGAGTAAACTATGGGCTTTGGGTCATAATGGTGTGCCAATGTAGGTTTGAATGTAACAAATGTAACCACTCTGGTGGGGGATGTCATTCTAACAGGTATGTAGTAGTATCTTACTGTGGTTGTAATTCAATTTAATTACATATCCCTACGGCTAACTGTGTTGACCATCTTTCATGTGCTTATTTTCCATCCATATATCTTTTTTGGTGAAGTCTGTTCAGATCTTTTGCCTGCTTTTTAATCTGGACTGTTTGTTTTCATATCACTGAATTTCAAGTGTTCCCTACATATTCTAGATATACATCCTTTATTAGATATTTGATATACAAGTAGTTTCCCCAGGCAATGACTGGTCTTTGCATTCTCTTACATTGTCTTTTGCAGAGCAAAGGTTTTTAATTCATATAAAGCCTAACATCATTTTTCCCTTATGGATTATGCTGTTTGATAAAATATCTAAATACTCATCACCACACCAAAGATCATGCAGATTTTGCCCTATAGAAAACAAAGTTTCTAGAAGTTTTCTATTTTGTATTTCATTCTATCAACAATTTTGAGTTACTTCTTGGATAAAGTGTGAGAGTTTAGGTTGAGATTCAATTTTCTTTTTTTTCTTTTTTTCTTTTTTTTTGTTTATGGACATCCAATTGTCCAGCACCATTTGTTACAGAGCCTGTACTTTATCTATCAAACTGCCTTTACATTTTTGTCAAATATCATTGATTATATTTGTATGTGTCTATTTATGGGCTCTGTATTCTGTTCCACTGATATACATGTATATCCCTCTACCAATACCACACCATCTTGAATACTGTAGCTTTATAGTTAGTGTTAAGATTCCATAATGTGACTCCTCAGACTTTGTTAATTTTTTAAAATAATTGTTTGGTTATTCTAGTTCCTTTGTCTTTTAATATAAATTTTAGAATGAAGTTACTGGGATTTGGGGAGGAGAGGGATTATGTAGAATCTGTAGATTAAATTTGGGACAATTGACATTTTAACAATGTTGAGTCTTCCAATCCAGCAGGCCTTATTTTTGAAGCCAGATTATCTAGCTCTGTAATGCTATTGGTGTTCATTTTCCTTCTGTTATTGCCTTCTCTTTACTAATGTCTTGATGAGCCTTCCAGCTTAGTCTTATCTGTTCTAAGGAACATGAGGTTCTATGTCCATGCCTGGACCAGGCTGTTAAAGGAGAATAACCAGTGAGAGACTTCCTGGGGAAAGTGAAGTACCAGAGACATGATAAAATCTGGAGTTCCTCACCATCTGGAGAGGTTTCTTTTAGTAAAGGCTTTGGGGTATTGCATTTCGCAGGATGTTTTTTAATTCAATTTGGGAAGTGTCCTGGCCTTACAATACCCTTTTGCCTAGCTCTCTCTCATTTGGCCCTCTAAGAAGTCACAGTCTAAATAAAAAGATCAGTCATTATATACATCCAGAAAGATAAATCCCCTGGTACCAGGTCATTGGTAGACGCTAACTGCTAGAGGCCATAGGAGGGAAAGATGAGGGGACACCTGGCGGTGGGGCACAGTGAGGCTCAGGATAGCCGAGGAAAGGCTAGTAGTATATGTACTTTGTGTGCCTGCATTCTCAGACATTGCCTGGCCCACCTGTTTAAGGGTGACTTCTCTGGCTCTAAAACAGCCACAGACCTAGGGCCTTAGGAATCCCAAGACTCTTGCACAGTAAGTTTCTAGAGAGCAACAGGTAGAAGAATAAAACATTGCTGGGCCTTAAACCTAGAATTAGGTATCAGTAGCTGAGTTGGAGTAGAGTAACTAGTATGCTCTGTCCCAAGGGCCATGTTTCAGGTCCAACTTGCTGATCCTGCAGATGAGGAAAGCCAGCTAAAGGGCAAGAAAAATCATTCAAATGGATCAAGGGCAAGGGTGCAAGGGGCAGGGGCAAGAGAGTTGGGTGGAGGGGAAGGACAAGGAGGAGGCAGTTTATTTTTCTCCTTCAGTATATATTTACAAAGTTCCTTCTGTGCCTAATTAAACTTAGTTTTTCCAGGGTCTCTTTTTGGATGGAAGAGGGAAACAAAGGAAGAAGAGTGCATTTTGTTGAAACCTAGAAATATTAATCAACTCACCCAAGGACATACTGTGAATGGGACCAGAACCTTTGTCTCCTTAGCTCCTAGCCATCTACATTCCTTCATGCCTTTTGAGATGGAGTCTTGCTCTGTTGCCCAGGCTGGTGTGCAGTGGCGTGATCTTGGCTCACTGCAACCTCAACCTCCCCGGTTCAAGCAATTCTCCTGCCTCAGCCTCCTGAGTAGCTGGGATTACAGGCGCCCACCACCACACCCGGCTAATTTTTGTATTTTCAGTAGAGATGTGGTTTCGCTATGTTGGCCAGGCTAGTCTCGAACTCCCGACCTCAGGTGATCTGCCTGCCTCGGCCTCCCAAAATGCTGGGATTACAGGCGTGAGCCCCTGCACTTGGCCTGAAACATAAAATCTTAAGGGAATATTTGCTGAATTTTGACATTTGCTGTATAACCCAAACCCCTGTCAAGATATTAAACATTACCATCATCCTCAGAAACTTCCCTCATGCCCTTTCTTAGTCAAAGTCACCCCACCTCATCCTACAGAGAGAACCACCCTTGATTAGTTTGTGTGTGCTGTATAAATGGAATCATACAGTAGGTAGGTAGCATTTTCAGTCTGGGGTCCTTCGCAGCATAATGTTTTTGAGATTCATCCTTGTGCTGAAGACAATCCTATTGTATTTGTTTATCTGTTCACCACTTGATGGACATTTGGGTTGTTTCTAGTTTGCACCTCTTACAAATAAAGCTACTAAGAACATTTATATACAAGTCTTTTCATTTCTTTTGGGTAAATACCCAAAACTGGAACTTTTAGGTCATAGGTTAAAGTGTATGTTTAACTATATAAGAAACTGCTGGCTGGGCATGGTGGCTCATGCCTGTAATCCCAGCACTTTGGGAGGCTGAGGTAGGTGGATCACCTGAGGTCAGGAGTTCAAGACCAGCCTGACCAACATGGAGAAATCCCATCTCTACTAAAAATACAAAATTAGCTGGGAGGGGTAGTGCATGCCTATAATCCCAGCTACTTGGGAGGCTGAGGCAGGAGAATTGCTTGAACCTAGGAGGTGGAGGTTACAGTGAGCCGAGACTGTGCCATTGCACTCCAACCTGGGCAACAAGAGCAAAACTCAGGAAGGAAGGAAGGGAGGGAGGCAGGGAGGGAGGGAGGGAGGGAAGGAAGAAGAAAGGAAGGAGGGAAGGAAGGAAGGAAGGAAGGAAGGAATGAAGGAAGGAAGGAAGGAAGGAAGGAAGGAAGGAAGGAAGGAAGATAAAAAGATAAATCACCTGAGCCCAGGAGTTTGAGACCAGCCCCTGCAACATAGCAAGACTCTGTCTCTATTAAACATAAAATAAATTTTTTTTAAAAGCAGTCTGCCTAGTCCCAAGTCATATGCTCCTATGTTTTTATCTCTCAAAGCTTTATGACTTCAGATTTTATGTCTGGGCTTTTATGTTTGGGCTTATGATCCATCTCAAATTAATTTTCCTATATGATGTAAGGTAAGAGTTGAGATTCATTTTGTTCATATGGATAGCCTGTTATTGTTGTACCATTTGCTGAAAAGACTTATGTGTCCCCATTTGATTGTTTTGGTTTCTTACCTTTTCATTGCTAGCTCTTTCATGTAGAAAAATGGATATGTAAGCTCACTCAATTTTCACAAATGGAACATTTCCATTTAATCAATCCCTATATCCCCACAAACACTTCAAGAAATGTAGCATTACCAGCATCCTATAAGCCACATTCCTGCCTACTTACAGTTACAACCTCTTCTATTGCAACAGTAGCCACCATCCCTATACTAATAGCATAGATTAGTTGTGTCAATTTTTATGCTTTATATAAATGGAATCATACATTGTGTAATCTTTTGTGTCTAGCTTCTTTCTCTCAATATTAAGTTTATGAGAGTCATCCATGTTGTGTCTAGCAATAGTTCATACATTTTGATTGCTGCATATTTTCATTGAAGGAATATACTACATGGATGTGGACATTTGGGTTGTTTCCAGTGTTTGACTATAGTGCAGCTATAAACACATCTTTTGTTGTATATATGTATGTGTTTCTGTTGGATGTATATTTAGGAGAACAACTAAGTCATAAGGCATGTATATCTGCATTTTAGTACATGTTGACAGTTTTCTAAAGTGATTAGTTCAATATGCATCCTCATTAGTAGTTGCTGCGTATCCTCAGTAATACTTGGTATTGTGCTTTTCATTTTATCTATCCTGGTAGCAAATGACAGTGTGGTTTTAATTCCATTTCCCTGATTAAAAAGTTGAGTACCTTTTCATATATTTATTAAACATTTAGTTAGCCTCTTGGAATTGTCATCTTTTTACTTTTTTACCATTCTGGTAGGTGATTCAGCTCCCTTTTTACTAACTAAAAATCTATTCTACTTTCAAGGTCTCACACAAATGTCACCTTGTCATTGAAACTTTCTCCATATCCTAGGCCATGTAAGTGTCTCCCCAGAGCTCATAAGCACTTTTCACTAAATTATAATGTTTCACTTACTAGTCATCTATTTTCACCCAGAATATTTGTTAAAACAACCCCAGCTTTGTGTCATGGGGCCAATCTCCTTGTAATTCTTTCTTTCTAGGATGGGAGCTCTTTAAGGGCTGAAACTCGAGCTTGTTTAATTCTATATACCTTTTCCATTAATTATCCCCACATTTAGAGTGATAAGCACATAGTAGTTTCTCAATAAACATCTGTTGAATGAAATGCTTGTTGTTGAATACATGCCATACATTATTCTGAATCCGCAGAGGGCCTCAGCAAATGGTTGATATTGTCAAATTAATGCTAAAACAGATTTGTGCAGAAAGGAATAAATCAAATCACCGAAAGCTCTTCTATAGCCCTGAGGCTCTGAACCAGACATTAGATTCTTTTCTAAGCTGGAGGGACAGAGACTGTTTTTCTTAGGTCCCTGCCATGCTCTTAGAATGTCAGCTCCATGGGGGCAGGGATTGTTATCCCCAGTATCTATAAGAGTGCCTAAAACATAGTAGATGTTTAATAATTGGTTTATCAAGTGAATAAGAAAGTTGACAAAGTGGCCCAAGCCTCCACCATCTATCTCATTCTTATCCTGTGTTTAAAGTGCTGCATTAGTGGCTTCTTCCTCAAGTTATTCTCTTTCAAAATACCACTCTTCAAATAGGGGTGACTCACTCCATCTTTCACATGTTCATTGCGATTGGCTCTTCACAAAGCAACTTCATATCCAGTATCCTTTTAATCTGTATAGCAATTTTCTGAGGTGAGCACGTCCTGTGCCTATTTTGCAGAGGGGAAATTGAGGCTCAGAGAGGTGAGATTATTTTGTTCCACATTACTTCGCTAGTAGGTGGAAAAGCTAATACTTGAACCCATGTTTTGTTATCTCCATCCAGAACTTTTTCTACCACAAATGAATTTTTCAGATTGGCTAGGGTAGAAGATACTTGAGGGCCCCATGGATGGGGATGGAGTGGGAAGGAACAAGGGAGAAAAGTACAAACTGGTAGAAGGATGTTAAAGGGAGAGGTAGGGACAGTTGAAGATTAATCTTGTGCTGGCTGTGGCTAGTCTGCCTCTTCCCCTGCTCATTGCCTCATGAGTACCAGCTTTGTCATGGGAGCAAAGACAAACCTGTTATCTCAGTCAGTAAAACTCCCTCAGCATGAACACTTCCCAGGCTAGGAGGGGTCAAATCCAGCAGGTACTTGGGAAAGAAACAATATTTCCACCTTCTCTGCATTAGAAGGTTTAATTTTGGTGGTTTCTGGATTTTTGTTTTGTGGGTGTGGGTCAGAGGTGATGGTAAAAATAGCCCTCAGGTCCCTACTAGAAGCAACCAACCAGCAACAAAATTGCTGTGTCCAGATATCTGGGGAAGCATATGTATGAAGGGGTTGGGAATGGGTCTCCTGTTTCTCACTCAACTAGGGGAAGTCAAATACAGCTACCAGAATCAGACAATACTAGCTGGGCCTATAATCCCAGCACTTTGAAAGGCCAAGGCAGGCAGATCATTTGAGGTCAGGAGTTTGAGACTAAACTGGCCAACATGGTGAAACCCTGTCTCTACTAAAAATACAAAAATAAGCCAGGCATGGTGGTGCACACCTGTAATCCCAGCTATTTGGGAGGCTGAGGCAAGAGAATCGCTTGAACTCGGGAGGTGGAGGTTGCAATGAGCGGAGATCGCACCACTGCTCTCCAGCCTGGGTAACAGAGCGAGACTGTCTCAAAAAAAAAAAAAAAAATCAGACAACACTAAGTGGTTACAGACCTATTTCTAACACTTTCTATTTGAAGTGCTTCATAAACAACTCTGGGCAGAAGAGGAGGTTGGGAGGAACTACAGCACAGGGCTCAGTACTGTTGGGGTTAAGTTCCTGGCCATATTCAATTTGTCTATTCCCCTATGGAGGGTGGGTTGGTTCTATGTTTGCATATGAGATGATGGACCAGGGGAAAGGATGGGGGCATTGGTGACAATTGTCAGTGGTTAAAAAAATAATAATAAAGCAAAGGACTTCATGGCCATGGTCTTTGGCTGGCAGTGGGTTGCCAACCCCAGACTCTGAAGGGTATTTAACACCTATCAGTCCCCATGCTTGAGAGAAGAGAAAATCGAGCCTTTGGACTAGGGCTGCTGAGCTTGTGTAGGGCAGGGCTTGTGCATACTCTCCTTCCCTCTTCCACTACAAACTAATCAGCTATTTGCTGAGCTGTTTTACCCACTGTATTGTGAGCTCCTTTCTGTGTGCCCAGGCACATGATGGGTGCTCTAATAAGTTCATGTTGAGTGTATGAGCAAATGAGCCCAGGCTTTGAAAGATAGGCCCTTATAAGTACTTTGGCCCAAAGAGACATGGGAGATGATTCTACTCCATATCTTACTTTGGCCCTCCTAAGCTACAGCTTCTGTACCAGCCCCAATTCACTAAGCAAATAGTTCTTTTCTCCCTCCCCTCCCTTCCTTTCTTCTTTCCTTCCTTCCCATAGTAGTCTGGGTGGTGAGGGAGCTTCCTAAGGCCCTTGCAATTTAATACAGTAAAAAGATTAAAGAGCTAGGAGTCAGTAGACTTGGATTTAAGTCCCAACACTGCCACTATAATTGACTGAGTGACCTTGAGTGAGTCCCTTACTTTTTCCGGGTCTCTTGGTGTCTTCACCTGAAAATAAAGTGAACTAGATTGAGTACTTTTCCAGTTGTGCTCTTTGGTACCATAGAATATCATTTCTCAAAATGTGACACAAGGACATGAGACAACTTTAGGTTGCCAGAAGCACATTTTAAATTACAATAGCTGTGGATATATTTTTAATATGAATTAGAAAAAATATACCTAAAACATTAAGTCTGTGCTGTTACATAGAATGAGGCTGAATTTATTTAAGAAAAAGTGAGTCAATTTAAAGAAACATATTAAATTTGAGCACTGAAGGAAATAAAAATATTTTACCCCAAAATATATTTATTTGACACATTTTGAGATGGCTATCAGGGGGCCAGCAAACAGAAGTAGCACTGCAAAGCTGTCTTTTGCCGGGGAGATTTGCACTTGTAGAGAATCTGCATTGATGCAGCCAGGCCTTCCTTTGTCCAGATCTAGGAAACACTGAGAGTCTGACACCTTAAAGATCCAAAAGAAACATTTACCATCTATTCTCTCTGAAGGTTGCAACCTGTGAGGTTTCATCTACATAATGAGAACACTTTTGCTAGACAGGCAAAAGTGGTCTCCTTCCTATAACCTGTTCTGCCATTATAAACTGATTTACCATCATTACCTGTTTTGGCCATTCTCTAGGTCCCATTCTTTCTGCAACCTCAAGATGGTATATAAGCTTCTGCACCCGAATCAGGAGTTGGGCAATCACTCTGTGATGCTCCCTTTGTATGCATTAGTAAATCATATGCCTTTTCTCCTATTAACCTACCTTTTTTGAGTTGATTTTTCAGCAAGCCTTCAGAGGGCAAAGGGGAAGTTTTCTCTTGACCCCTATAACACACTGGCTGGTCGATATAGATATAAAAATCATATGGGAGCTCTGGGTAGAACTGAAAGTTAGGCAACACTGCTCTAGAATTCTGAAGCATCCCTTCAGAGCAGGGTTGATCCTAGGGTCTCCCAATGCCACGAGTTGCACATTTTTTTTTCTTTTTTTGCGACAGTCTCACTGTCACCCAGGCTGGAGTGCAGTGGTGCGATCTCAGCTCACTGCAAAGTCCGCTTCCCAGGTTCAAGCAATCCTCCCATTTCAGCCTCCCAAGTAGCTGGGATTACAAGCGGGGGGCCACCATGCACTTCTAATTTGAAGAAAGAAATCTGTGGCTAAAAAAACATTCGCAGCCAGGAATGGTGGCTCAGGCCTATAAACCCCAACACTTTGGGATGCCGAGGCAGGAGGATCGCATGAGCCCAGGAGGTCAAGGCTGCAGTGAACCAAGATTGTGCCACTGCACTCCAGCCTGCGTGATATGGCGAGCCTTGTCACCAAAAAAATAAATCCCCTGAAGGATTTATTACTGGCCCAAGTAATCCTGAAGGTCCACCCAGTGCTGACATTCTGACTCTAAATCACACAGGAAGTGTTGGGTGTTCTTCTGGCCTGAGGGGTAACTTGATGACTCTAATGCAAGTGATTTGGAAAGCTGCCCACTTTCCTGCAGTCTACTTCAGGCTCCAGGCAAAGTTATGGGGAGAAATTAGTAAGCTGCCATTCAAAGTTAGTCTTAAGGGTTTGTGTAGGGGTAATAGTCTCCAGAATCTAGTTGCCCCCTAGTGGCCAAAGACATCAAGGGCTGTGGATAGAGTGTCCCTTTGGGTCTAGATTGGTATCCATTTAGGGCAGTCAGTTCCAGAGCATGGTTTTTCTCAAACAGCCTCACAGACTGGGAGTTTGTGGGTGGGGAGAGAAGAGGATGAACCTAAAAACCCTTTATAGTTCTGGCCATTATACCTGACCAGGCTATATTCCTTCTTCAATTCAAAAGCAGAGTGATAGAAAAGGGCTCAATAAATCCTGGGCATAACCCCAAATTCAGATCAGCTTGCTTAACTCCCAAGTCCTCTCAAGAAGGGACTATTGGTGGCTCACCAGGTTCATTTGCCCATCCTGACCCGTAGTCTCAGAAGCAGCTTTCCAAACAAAGAACCACTTGCTAGTTCAACAGCTCCATGAGGTGCCTGAGAAGGTTTTAACACCTCCTCTCATAATTTACATTAGTACTCACATATCCATGATATTGACATTTGGTGTTTTCTCAGATTTATGTAATGCACTTTTGCAAACACATCTTGAAAAACTGTTCCCTAGTCCCTTTTCCAACCAGTACCCACCACCACTCTTAAAAACTGCCTGTCTGGAAATTCTGAAGCCGTTTCAGGCTGCATGGAGCACTCATAACTCTTTGTTTTGGCTAGCAAAGTGTTTTCACGATTAGGGTACATCAGCCACCACGAATAATAAAGTGGGAAACTCCAGGTCTACATTCCTCCTAAAAAGAAACTAATGAGCTAGAAAAACCATCAGACTCAGCTTTTGGAGGATGCTGGAATCTAGTCAAAAACTTAAAACAAGGGGAACACTTGGTGAAGAAAGATGTTGCTTTTTGGTAAGAGTGTTGTGGCATTTCAAATCACCCGCTTATCATCCCCCTACCCCAGATCAGCAGTGGCTGTGAGGACAGTAGATGGCACTCTTGGTGCAAGTTGCTAGTGCCCAAGGGAGCAATATGAACCTTACTCTCAAAGAATTGTGGTATGGGCCTCCACCTGCCTAAAGGCTCCCGCAAAAACTGGCGGACAGGTTTTGCTTTGTTTCACCTGACTCAGACTGTTTGTAGGGCTCCAGTGGCTTCCAGGAGGCTGTTACTGAAAGTATTTAAAGGCACAGGTATTGGCTGCAGCAGCCTGGGGTGAGGGATAACACTTGGGACAAATGATAGACAGGCCTAGAAGCCTGGGAAAGAAGAGATTGGGACAGGAGATATGTATGGAAAGGATTTTAAAAAGCTCCTGTGTATACCAGGGAATCCATAAAGCCACATGCATTCCCAGGGGAGAATACATGCTTGAAAAGCCCTGAGAAGAATCTAAGCTTTCACCTCAGGCAGGCTTTTAGGCTCCACATATGTAGGAAGGGAAAGCTGAGGCAGAGTTAGGGCCAATTTGCGGACATTGGGATAGTACTCTTTCTTTTCTTGTTTTTATTTTCTTAAATTTTTATTTCAATAGTTTTGTGGTAATGGGTAGTTTTTGGTTACATGGAGAAGTTCTTTAGCGGTGATTTCTGAGATTTTGATTAACCATCACCTAAGCAGTGTACACTGTGTACAATGTGTGTAGTCTTTTATCCCTCACCCCTCTTCCACCATTCCCCAAGTCCCCAAAGTCCATTATATCATCCTTTTTTGGGGGGGGGCAGAGTCTCACTCTGTTGCCCAGGCTAGAGTACAGTGGCGTGATCTCAGCTCACTGCAGCCTCCACCTCCCAGGTTCAAGTGATTCTCCTGCCTCAGCCTTCCAAGTAGCTAGGATTACAGGCAGGTGCCACCACGTCTAGCTAATTTTTTGTATTTTTAATAGAGATGGGGTTTCACTGTGTTAGCCAATGGTCTCGATCTCCTGATCTCATGATCCACCCACCTTGGCCTCCCAAAGTGCTGGGATTACAGGCGTGAGCCACCATGCCCAGCCCGTTATATCATTCTTATGCTTTTGCATCCTCATAGTTTAGGGAGAACATACAATATTTGGTTTTCTGTTCCTGAGTTACTTCACTTAAAATAATGGTCTCCAACTCCATTCATGTTGCTGCAAATGCCATTACTTCATTTCTTTTCATAGCTGAGTAGTATTCCATGGTGTATATATATCTTTATCAACTTGCTGATTGATAGGCATTTAGGTTGGTTTCATATTTTTGCAACTGCAAATTGTGCTGCTATAAACATGTGTGTGCAAGTGTCTTTTCCATATAATGACTTATTTTCCTCTGGGTAGATACCCAGTAAGGATTTGCTGGATCTAATGGTAGTTCTGCTTTTAGTTCTTTAAGGAATCTCTATACTGTTTCCCTTAGTGGTTGTACTAGTTTACATTCCCACCAGCATTGCCAAAGGGTTCCCTTTTCACCACATCCACGCCAATATCTGTATTTTATTTTTAATTTTTAAATTACAGCCATTCTTGCAGGGGTAAGGTGGTATCACGTTGTTGTTTTAATTTGCATTTCTCTAATAGAGATGTTGAGCATTTTTCATGTTTGTTGGCCATTTCCATATCTTCTTTTGAGAATTGTCTATTCACGTCCTTTGCCCATTTTTTGATGGGGCTATTCATTTTTTTCTTGCTGATTTGAGTTCCTTGTAGATTCTAGATATTAATTCTTAGCTGATCGCAGTTTGTGAATATTTTCTCCTACTCTATGGGTTATCTGTTTACTCTGCTGATTATTTCTTTTGCTGTGCAGAAGCTTTTTAGTTTAATTAGGTCCTATTTATTTATCTTTGTTTTTGTTACATTTGCTATTGGGTCCTTGGTCAAGAATTCTTTGCCTAAGCCAATGTCTAGAAGAGTTTTTCCGATGTTATCTTCTAGAATTTTTATGGTTTTAGGTCTTAGATTTAAGTCTTTGATCCACCTTGAGTTGATTTGTGTATAAGGTGAGAGATGAGGATCCAGTTTCATTCTTCTACATGTGGCTTGGCAATTATCCCAGAACCATTTGATGAATAGGATTATTTTTCATTCTTTCTTGTTTTTTTCATTTCTTAGCTCTAGGCATTTAAGGGAACTCCTCTTTCAAAACACCAGGCGAACACTAGACTAATAGAACAAAGACCTCAGTGGTCACAAACAACAAAAAATACTAAAGTAGTTTGGGAAAGTCACTAAATAAGCATATAATGACAGCCCACAATAGCCAACAGAGACAAATTTTGGGGAGAAATAAGAATTTGGTTTCCAGAGCAGAACAGAGGCCTCGGAGGCAGCACAACATATCTACAACCATCTGATCTTTGACAAACCTGACAAAAACAAGCAATGGGGAAAGGATTCCCTGTTTAATAAATGGTGTTGGGAAAAATGGTTAGCCATGTGTAGAAAGCAGAAACTGGATTCCTTCCTGACACCTTACCCTAAAATTAACTGCAGATGGATTAAAGACTTAAACATAAGACCTAACACCATAAAAACCCTAGAAGAAAACCTAGGCAAAACCATTCAGGACATAGGCATAGGCAAGGACCTCATGACCAAAACACCAAAAGCATTGGCAACAAAAGCCAAATAGACAAATGGGACCTAATCAAACTCCACAGCTTCTGCACGGAAAAAGAAACAGTCATTAGAATGAATTGGCAACCAACAGAATGGGAAAAAAATTTTGCAATCTACCCATCTGACAAAGGGCTGATATCCAGAATTTACAAAGAACTAAAACAGATTTACAAGAAAAAAACAAACAAGCCCATTCAAAAGTGGGCAAAGGATATGAACAGACACTTTACAAAAGAAGACATACATGAGGCCAACAAACATATGAAAAAATGCTCATCATCACTGGTCATTAGAGAAATGCAAATCAAAACTACATTGAGATACCGTCTCATGCCAGTTAGAATGGCGATCATTAAAAAATCTAGAGACAACAGATGCTAGAGACGATGTGGAGAAATAGGAACACTTTTACACTGTTGGTGGGAGTGTAAATTAGTTCAACCATTGTGGAAGACAGTGTGGCGATTCCCCAAGGACCTAGAAATAGAAATCCCATTTGACCCAGCAATCCCATTACTGGGTATATATCCAAAGGATTATAAATCGTTCTAGCATAAGGACACATGCACACAAATGTTCATTGCAGCACTGTTTACAATAGCAAAGACATGGAACCAACCCAAATGCCCATCGATGATAGACCGGACAGGGAAAATGTGGCACATATACACCATGGAATATTACACAGCCTTCAAAAATGATGAGTTCGTGTCCTTTGTAGGGACATGGATGAACCTGGAAACCATCATTCTCAGCAAACTGACACAAGAGCAGAAAATCAAATACCTCATGTTCTCACTCATAGGCGAGTGTTGAACAATGAGAACACATGGACACAGTGAGGGGAGCACTGCACACTGGGGTCTGTTGGGCAGAAATGGGGGAGGGACAGTGGGGGGTGGGGAGGTGGGGAGAGATAGCATGGGGAAAAATGCCAGATATAGGTGATGGGGAGGAAGGCAGCAAATCACACTGCCATGTGTGTACCTATGCAACTATCTTGCATGTTCTTCAAATGTACCCCCAAACCTAAAATGCAATAAAAAAAAAAAAGAATTTGGTTTCCAGAGTTGTCATTTTATAATACCCAAAGTGTCAAGTTTTCAACAAAAAATGATGAAGCATGCAAAGAAACAAAAGAGAAATTAATAGAAAATGTCCATGAAGAAGCATAGGCATTGGACTCACTAGACAAAGACTTTTTTTTTTTACTTTAACCATAATAACCTATTTCATTTATATTTTTTAAAACCCTGAAGGTAAAATCTAAAAGAATAACATTTCTTCCTTCTGTTGCATGTATATACAAAATTTTATAGAATTGCGTGAACTTTGACATATTTTAAGCTTATAAAACAAATAAAATAGAAATTAACCCAAATCTAACCTATTACACAGTTCAACTTCTATAATACTAAAAATGCTGGAAATCTACACACGCAATGCCGAAATTAGTATGTTCTACTGGATCTTGAAGACAGAGAGCCTCACTCACCAACGCCTCACAAAATGCAAGGTAGCTTTTCCTCTTGGTCATGCATAATGTCATGGTAGAAACTTTAGCACAGTCCCATTTTTATGGCCTCAGTCTCCCTAAGCAAATGCGACTTTGTAATGATATTTTCTTTCTTTAGTCATCATCTTATACCCTAGTGTAGTTGAAGTTTATGGGATATACATGTATGTGACTGATGCAATTTGGTTATAATATAGTATTTTACATGAAAGTGGCAGTACTATGTTTGAAATGTAAGTGTGGGAATGGATATAGCCATATGATTTTGTGTTTTTTATTTTTAAATAGACAAACACTTTAGACCTACATTCTTAATATGCTCAAAGAGATCAAGGAAACCATAGACAAAGAACTGAAGGAAATCAGGAGAATGATTTCTCAACAAATGGAGACCATTGATAAAGAGAGAGAGAAATTATAAAAAGAAACCAAATATAAATTTTTAATCTAAAAAAATACAAATTGGCCAGGCATGGTGGCTCACATATATAATTCCAGCACTTTGGGAGGCTGAGGCAGGCACATTGCTTGAGCCCAGAAGTTCGAGACCAGCCTGGGCAACATGGCAAAACGCTTTCTCTACAAAAATTACAAAAAATTACCCAGGCATGGTGGCACATACCTGTAGTCCCAGCTACCCAGGAGGCTGAGGTTGGAGAATCACCTGAACCTGGTAGGTTGAAGCTGCAGTGAGCCATGATCATGCCACTGCACTCCAGCCTGGGTAACAAAGTGAGACCCTATCTCAAAAAACAAACAAAAACAGGCTGAGCACAGTGGCTCATGCCTGTAATCCCAGCATTTTGGGAGGCAGAGGTAGGTGGATTTCTTGAGGCCAGGAGTTCGAGACAAGCCTGGCCAACATCAGGAAACTCCATCTCTCCTAAAAATACAAAAATTTGCTGGGTGTGGTGGCACACGCCTGTGATCCCAGCTACTTGGAAGTCTGAGACATGAAAATCACTTGGGGTGGAGGTTGCAGTGAGATGTGATTGCACCAATACACTGTAGCCTGGGTGTCAGAGTGAGACTGTCTCAAAATAATAATAATAATAATAATAATACAATCACTATAATGAAAGATTCACTGGAAAGGTTCAATATCAGATTTGAACAGGCTGAAAAATCAATTAACTTGTTAGGTCAATTGAGATTATCTAGTCTGGAGAGTATAAAAAAAAGGGTGAAGAAAGAAAAAACCTGTAATCCTAGCTACTTGGGAGGCTGAGACATGAGAATTGTTTGATCCTCGCAGGTGGAGGTTGCAGTGAGCTGAGATTGTGCCACTGCACTTTGGTCTAGGCCACAAAGTGAGACCCTGTCTCAAGAAAAAAAAAGAAGAAGAAAGAAAAAATGACTTCCAGTTTCCAGTCCAGCTTGTAAAGAGCTTAGGGACATGTCAGATACCATTAACCGTACTAATCTATATACCCCAAGAAGAGAGTCCCAGGAAGAGAAGAGAGCAAGAAAGGGGTAGAAAAAATATCTGAAGAAATAATGACCATGAACTTCCCAAATTTGAGGAAAGACATGAGTCTACACATCCAAGAACCTCAAGAAGTCCAAGAAGGATAAACTCAAAAAAATCCACACAGACACACATTGTAATAAAATTGTCAAAAGCCAAAGGCCAAGAGGGAATCTTGAAAACTCACAAACAAAACAAAGTGAGTCAACACATAAAAGGGATTTTCCATAAGCCAGTTTTTCGTCAGAGATCACAGAGGCCAGAAGGCAATTACATAACATATTTAAAGTGATGAAAGAGGCCCGCCCAGCCGGCGGGAGCGCGGCGGCCCGGCTCCCGCAAGGCCGCGCCAAGCCAGGGGAGCCCCCGCGGCGTCCAGGCGCGGGGGGCCGGGCCCGCCCTCGCCGCCGCCGCCGGGCGCGGCATTTTTATTCAGGCGACGCTTAAGGGAGCCCGGCTGCGCCCGGTGCATTGTGGGAGTGGCCTGCGGCCGGTTTTCGGAAGGAGGCGGAGGGCGCAAAGCGAGTCGGTGGATCCGTAAAAAACCCAGCCAACCCGCAGAGGGAGGACAGGGGCTGAGCTGTGAGGAGAGCGGGCCCCAGAACCATGTCTACGCGGGAGTCCTTTAACCTGGAAAGTTACGAATTGGACAAAAGCTTCCGGCTAACCAGATTCACTGAACTGAAAGGCACAGGCTGCAAAGTGCCCCAAGATGTCCTACAGAAATTGCTGGAATCTTTACAGGAGAACCACTTCCAAGAAGATGAGCAGTTTCTGGGAGCTGTTATGCCAAGGCTTGGCATTGGAATGGATACTTGTGTCATTCCTTTGAGGCATGATGGGCTTTCCTTGGTTCAAACCACAGATTACATTTACCCGATCGTAGACGACCCTTACATGATGGGCAGGATAGCATGTGCCAATGCCCTCAGTGACCTCTACGCAATGGGGGTCACGGAATGTGACAATATGCTGATGCTCCTTGGAGTCAGTAATAAAATGACCGACAGGGAAAGGGATAAAGTGATGCCTCTGATTATCCAAGGTTTTAAAGACGCAGCTGAGGAAGCAGGAACATCTGTAACGAGCGGCCAAACAGTACTAAACCCCTGGATTGTCCTGGGAGGAGTTGCTACCACTGTCTGCCAGCCCAGTGAATTTATCATGCCAGACAATGCAGTGCCAGGGGATGTGCTGGTGTTGACGAAACCCTTGGGGACACAGGTGGCAGTGGCTGTGCACCAGTGGCTGGATATTCCTGAGAAATGGAATAAGATTAAGCTAGTTGTCACCCAAGAAGATGTAGAGCTGGCCTACCAGGAGGCGATGATGAACATGGCGAGGCTCAACAGGACAGCTGCAGGACTCATGCACACATTCAACGCCCATGCGGCCACTGACATCACGGGCTTCGGGATTTTGGGCCACGCACAGAACCTGGCCAAGCAGCAGAGAAACGAGGTGTCGTTCGTCATTCACAACCTCCTGGTGCTGGCCAAGATGGCTGCAGTGAGCAAGGCCTGCGGAAACATGTTCGGCCTCATGCACGGGACCTGCCCGGAGACCTCAGGCGGCCTTCTGATCTGTTTACCATGTGAGCAAGCAGCTTGGTTCTGTGCAGAGATCAAGTCCCCCAAACATGCTGAAGGCCACCAAGCATGGATTATTGGGATTGTAGAGAAGGGCAACCGCACAGCCAGAATCATAGACAAATCCCGGATCATCGAGGTCGCACCGCAAGTGGCCACTCAAAATGTGAATCCCACACCGGGGGCCACTTCTTAATCTAGACAGAAATAGCTGTTTGGTTTTGTTTTTAAATAGCTCTATTTCCTTTATCATCACTTCAATTAAAGACTATAAACAACAAAAATCTCATTGTGTCTACACATTGGGTGACCTTAGGTTGGTTTGTAAGTGGATACAATTAATAAAATAAAATCCATTGCCTTTTCTTCCTGTTACATTAACTGAAGATGCACCTAATCTTGAGGCAGCTTCTGAGTTGAGAATTATATTGTTATCCAATACTGTTGATTCATTTTGAATCTTTAGACACTTATCTCTTGCCACATAGGCTCTTTTTAAAGGTGCTTTCACATAGCACAGACATTACCAATAGTCATGTCAGATAGCAGTTGGTGTCTTTTCATTTTGTGTATATTTATCATATAAATCCGATTTTTTTTTAAGTGTCTTGAATGGTTTTCTGGAGAGACGGCATTGGTAAGTGGCACATGACGGTGTACCAGTCGTAAGAGGGTTGCATGATTCCTTTGAGTCTTTGGTTTGGAAAGCCTAGTCTTGTCTCTCAAGAGCATCTTGGACCCAGGACATTCTCCAGTAGTGCATTCAGTTCAACACAGCAAGTGCTTCACTGCATGGAAAACACTTTGAAGACAAAAAAGAAATCTTGTTTCTTTTTTTGTAGCCTTCCTGATATTTACAGTAATACCATTAACTGTTTTCTTTATCAATAGCAAAAAAGGATACTTTTTGCAATGTAATTAGATGTTCTATAGTGCTACGAGGAATTGCCTTCCAAAAGGAGGTTTGTGTATGATACTCATTTACAATTCAATATATAATTAACTACACAAATAATTTTTAAATATGATCAATAATAAAGACTCTTCTGTGGGAAAAAAAAAAAGTGACGAAAGAAAAAAAAAAAAACATCAAACAGGAATTCTATCTCCAGCAAAATTATACTTTAAAAATGAACAAAAGGCCGGGTGTGGTAGCTCACTCTTGTAATCCCAGCACTTTGGAAGGCCAAAGCAGGCAGATCACTTGAGGCCAGGAGTTTGAGATCAGCTTGGCCAACATGGAGAAACCCCTTCTCTAGTAAAAATACAAAAAAATTAGCCAGGCATGGTGGCACACACCTGTAATCCCAGCTACTCGGGAGGCTGAGGCAAGAAAAAAAAAGAAGAAGAAAAAAATGACTTCCAGTTTCCAGTCCAGCCTGTAAAGAGGTTAGACATTGTCACTCTGTCTTAATAAGTATTAGAAAGTAGAACAAACTAAAAACCAACAACTCTTCTTAGGTTCCTCAGAGAATTGAGGTTATGGGTCAAAATGCTGCCCCCAAATTGGAAAGAGTGGCAGATGCAGAAGATTACAATTTTCTGGAGCAGAAACCCTCACACTGAAACCTTCATGTGAACCAGCACCCATGGGTAGGAAAAGTCAAACTTTAGTTGGTGAATTGCTGGAGGTTCAATGAGAAAATTCAATAAGAATTTTTAATTCTCAAAATTGTCCACATTGAGACCCAAGGTTAGGGGGACCCTACACTTTCACTAGTCTTACCTCAAGGAGCCTTACCAGAGTCTCACAGTTAAAACTGAAGAAAAATCCCCTTCTGATTCCTACAGGGTAAGGATAAAAATAGCCATTTTGAAGTATACTCAGAGTATTATGTTCTTCATAACAAGTCCTGCCTTCAAGAGAAAATATTTTACCAGAATACAACCTACTAAAATTTTTTAAGAGCCTGACTGGCCTGGGAAGAAAGAAATACCTAACACCATAACCCTTTGGCCTTTCTGACCTATAGGGGGAGGAAAAACCTAAGAAGCTCTTGGGAAGGTCATAGTCCAGAAGGAGAATTTCACTAAAAGACTTGAGATCTAATCATAGGTACATAGAATGATACACCTCTCCCCACATCTTACCACCACATCACTCAAGGGCTATTTACATACAATTATTTTTACAGAGTACATCATCTCCAGCTTTCAATAAAAAAATATGTCATATTAAAAGGCAAAAATCCCCATAGTTTAGATACAGAGCAAGTATCAGAACCAGACTCAGATATGAAAATTTTAAATAACTATGATTAATATGTTAAGGGGTCTAATGGAAAAAGTAAACATGCAAAAACAAATGAGTAATGTAACCAGAGATTAAAATCTAGGAAAGAATAAAAAAGGAATGCTAGAACAAAAAATACTGTAATAGGAGTGAATAATGCATTTGATGGGCTCAGTAGTAGACTGGACATTACTGAGGAGTCAGTAAGCTTGAGGATATGGTAATAGAAATTTCCCAACCTGAAAAACAAAGAGAAAAAAATAATGAAAAACAACACAGAACACAATACCTAAGGACTATGGGACAACTATAAAGGATTTAGATATGCATAATGGGAATACAAAAATGAAGCGAAAGACAAAAAGAAACAGGAGAAATATCTGAAGCAATAGTGACTGAAAATTCCCCCAAATTAATGCAAGACACCAAACTCCACCCCAAGAAGTTCAGAGAATACCAAGCCAGATAAATGCCCAAAAATCTACATGTAGGCATATAACATTCAAACTACAGAAAATCAAAGACAGAAAAACGTTTTTGAAAGAATCTTGGCTGGGAGTGGTGGCTTATGCTTGTAATCCCAGCACTTTGGGAGGCCAAAGCAGGTGGATCACCTGAGGTCAGGAGTTCGAGACCAGCCTGACCAATATGGTGAAACCCCATCTCTACTAAAAATACAAAATTAGCTGGGTGTGGTGGCGCACGCCTGTAATCCCAGCTACTTGGGAGGCTGAGGTAGGAGAATTGCTTGAACCCAGGAGGCAGAGGTTGTGATGAGCCAAAATTGTGCCATTGCATTCCAACCTGGGCAACAAGAACGAAACTCTGCCAAAAGAGAGAGAGAGAGCGAGAGAGAGAGAGAGAGAGAGAGAGAGAGAGAGAAGAATCTTTACCCATAGGAGAATAAAGATAGGAATTACATTAGACTTTTTTTCAGAAACTAGGCAAGAAGATAGTGGTATAAAATATTTAAAGTGCTGAGAAAAAAACCCATCAACCTCAGATTCTGAATCCAGTAAAATTATTCTTCATAACTGAAAGAGAAATACATACTTTCTCAGAAAAACAAAAATGGGGGGAATTTGTTGCCAGTAGACCTTCCTTGGAAGAAAAGAAATTCAGAAACAATGAAAATTACATAGGTTAGAAATTTGGATCTAAATAAACAAAGGAAGAACATTCGAGAGGGAGTAAGTGATGTTAAAATAAAAACTTTTTGGCTGGGTGTAGTGGCTCACACCTGTAATCCCAGCACTTTGGGAGGCCAAGGTGGGTGGATCACCTAAGGTCAGGAGGTCTAGACCAGCCTGACCAACATGGAGAAACCCATCTCTACTAAAAATACAAAATTAGCCAGGCATGATGGCACATGCCTATAATCCCAGCTATTTGGGAGGCTGAGGCAGGAGAATCACTTGAACCTGGGAGGCGGAGGTTGCAGTCAGCTGAGATCACACCATTGAACTCCAGCCTGGGTAACAAGAACAAAACTCTGTATCAAAAAACAACAACAACAAAAAAAACTTTTCTTATTCTTAATTGATCTAACAAAAACTTTGTTCACAATAATAGCAAAAACGTTTACAATATTTATTCTTTACACATAAGTAAAACGAATGACAACAATGATACAAGGGATGGGGGGAGGAATTAAGAATCCTTTTTATAAGATACTTACACTACCCATGAAGTAGTATAGTATTATTTAAATGTAGACTTGCATTAGTTGCAAATGCATATTGTAAACTCTAGGGCAACCATTAAAATTTTTTTAAAGAAATATAATTGATATGCTAAGAAAGGAGCAAAAATGTAATAATATAAAATGCTCAATTAAAACAAAGGCAGAAAAAGACTGGGAGACAAAAATAGAAACAAAGAACAAGGGTAACAAACTAAAAATTGCGACAAATATTATAAATATTAATCCAGCTATAGTAACAGTCACTTTAATCATTGCAACAGCTAGGTGTAGTAGCAAGTGCCTGTAGTCTCAGCTACTTGGGAGGCTAAGGCAGGAGGATCCCTTGAGTCCAGGAGTTCTGAGCTATGGTATGCTCAGTGATTAAGTTTCTGTACTAAGTTTGCTATCAGTATGGTGACCTCCCAGGAGTAGGGAACCACCAGATGGCCTAAGGAGGGATAAACCAACCCAGGTTGGAAATGAAGGAGGTCAAAACTATGCTGATCAGTACTGGGATTACACCTGTAAACAGCCAATGCACTCTAGCTTGGGCAACATAACAAGACCCCATCTCTTAAATAAATAAATAAATACATAAACAAATATCATCACAACAATGAGACTTAGAGTGGACAAAGAAAAACAAGACACAACTATATGTTGTCTACAAGAAATCTACTTCAAACATAAAGACAGGCAAATTAAAAGTAAAGGGATAGAGAAATATATGTCATGCTAAAATTAATAAAAAGAAATCTGGAATATCTATATTAATTTCAGAAACAGACAATTTCAAAGCAAGGGTCATTATCAGGAATAATGAGAGGCATTACAGAATGATAAAGGGGTCAATTCTCCAAGAAGAAATAACAGTCTTTATGTGTATGTGCCTAACAACAGAGTCAAAATATTTGAGGCAAAAAAATGATGGAACTGCAAGGTGAAATAGATGAATCTGCTATTATAGTTATATACTTTAACATCCCTCTATCAGTAATAGACTGATCCAGCAGGCCAAAAATCAATAAGGACATAGTTGAACCAAGAGCACCATCAAATAGATCTAATTGACATGTATAGACTACTTCATCCAACTACAGCAGGATACATATTCTTCTCAAGCTCACATGGAATATTCATCAAGGCAGACAACATTCTTCAGGAGGCCAAAGTGGGCAGATCATCTGAAATCAGGAGTTTGAGACCAGCCTGGCCAATATGGTGAAACCCCGTCTCTACTGAAAATACAAAAAATTAGCCAGGTATGGTGGCAAGCGCCTGTAATTCCAGCTACTCAGGAGGCTGAAGGCATGAGAATTGCTTGAACCTGGGAGGCAAAGGTTGCAGTGAGTGGGATCACGCCATTGCACTCCAGCCTGGGTGACAAACTGAGACTCCATCTCAACCAATCAATGTGATTCACTGCATAAATAGAACTAAAGACAAAAACCACACGATTATTTCAATCGATCCAACAGATACAGAACAGAAAAGGCTTTTGGTAAAATTCAGCATCGCTTCATGTTAAAAACTCTGAACAAACTAGGTATTAAAGTAACATACCTCAAAATAAGAGTCATCTATGATAGACCAACAGCCAAGATCACAGTGAAAGGACAAAAGCTGGAAGCATTCCCCCTGAAAACTGGCACAAGATAAGGATGCTCTCTCTCACCACTCCTATTCAACATAGTATTAGAAGTCCTGGCCAGGGCAATCAGGCCAGAGAAAGAAATAAAGGGTGCCCAAATAGGAAGAGATGAAGTCAAACTATCCCTGTTTGCAGATAACATGATTCTATATCTAGAAAAATCCCATATTCTTGGCCCCAAAGCTTCTTACACTGATTAACAACTTCAGCAAAGTCTTAGGATACAAAATCAATGTACAAAAATCATCATCACTCCTATACACCAACAACAGTCAAGCCAAGAGCCAAGTCAGGAATGCAGTCCCATTCACAATTGCCACAAAAAGAATAAAATACCTAGGAATACAGGTAATCAGGGAGGTAAAAAATCTCTACAAGGAGAATGACAGAACACTGCTCAAATAAATCACAGATGATACAAACAAATGGAAAAACATTCCTTGTTCATGGATAGGAAGAATCAATATCACTAAAATGGCCATACTGCCCAAAGTAATTTATAGATTCAATGCTATTCCCATTAAACTACCAATGACATTCATCGCAGTACCAGAAAAATTATTTTTAAGTTCATATGGGCTAAACGCAGTGGCTCACACTTGTAACCCCAGCACTTTGGAAGGCTGAGGTGGGTGGATCACCTAAGGTCAGGAGTTAGAGACCAGCCTGGCGAACATGGTGAAACCCCATCTTTACTAAAATACAAAAATTAGTTGGATGTGGTGGCAGGCACCTTTAATCCCAGCAACTTGGGAGGTTGAGGCAGGAGAATTGCTTGAACCCGGGAGATGGAGGTTGCAATGAGCTGAGGTCACACCATTGCACTACAGCCTGGGTGAAAAGAGTGAAACTCCGTCTCAAAAAAAAAAAAGGAAAAATTTCATATGGAACCAAAAAAGAGCCCAAATAGCCAAGGTCATCCTAAGCAAAAAGAACAAAGCTGGAGGCATCAGGCTACCTAACTTAAAGCTATAATACAGGGCTACAGTAAACAAAGCAGCATGGTACTGGTACAAAAACAGACACATAGACTAATGGGACAGAACAGAGAACCCAGAAATGAGGCTACATAGCTGCAACTATCTGATCTTTGACAAAGCTGACAAAAACAAGCAATGGGCCAGCCTGAGCAACATGGCAATACCCCATCTCTATGAAAAATACAAAAATTAGTTGGGCATGGTGGCATGCACATATAGTCCCAGCTACTCAGGAGGCTGAGGCAGGAGCATTACTCATGCCTGGGAGGTCAAGGCTACTGCGAGCCATGATTGCACCAATGCACTCCAGCCTGGGCAACAGAGTGAAACTCTGCCTCAGAAAGAAAAAAAAAATTAAATTAAATTAAAATTAAAATTAAAAAACAAGCAATGGGGAAAGGATTGCCTAGTCAACAAATTGTGCTGGGATAACTGGCTAGCAATATTCAGTAGATTGAAACTGGACCACTTCCTTACACCATATACAAAAATTAACTCAAGAGGGATTAAAGACTTAAAGCCAAAACTATAAAAACCCTAGAGGACAACCTAGGCAATACCATCTGGACATAGGAACAGGCAAAGATTTCATGATGAAGATGCCAAAAACAATTGCAACAAAAGCAAAAATTGACAAATGAAATCTAATTAAAGAGTTTCTGCACAGCAAAAGAAGCTATGAACAGAGTAAACAGACAACCTACAAAATGGGAGAAAATTTTTGCAAACTGTGCATCTGACAAAGGTCTAATATCCAGCATCTATAAGGAACTTAAACAAATTTACAAGAAAAAAATAACCCCATTAAAAAGTGGGCAAAGGACGTGAACAGACACTTTTCAAAAGAAGACATACATATGGCCTACAAGCATAAAAAAGCTCAATATCACTGATCATTAGAGAAATGCAAATCAAAACCACAATGAGATACCATCTCATACCAGTCAGAATAGCTATTATTATTATTAATTTTATTTTGAGATAGAGTCTCACTCTGTCACCTAGGCTGGAATGCCGTGGCGTGAGCTCAGCTCACTTCAACCTCTGCTTCCCAGGTGCAAGTGATTCTCCTGCCTCAGCCTCCTGAGTGGCTGGGATTACAGGTACCTGCCACCACATCTGGGTAATTTTTATTTTTATTTTTATTTTGAGACAGAGTTTTGCTCTTGTTGCCCAGGCTGGAGTGCAATGGTGCTATCTTGGCTCACTGCAACCTCCACCTCCTGGGTTCAAGCAATTCTCCTGTCTCAGCCTCCTGAGTAGCTGGGATTACAGGTGTGTGCCACCATACCTGGCTAATTTTTTTGTATTTTTAGTAGAGATGGGGTTTCTCCATGTTGGTCAAGCTGGTTTGGAATTCCTGACCTCAGGTGATCCACCCACCTTGGCCTCCCAAAGTGCTGAGATTACAGGTGTGAGCCACCGTGCCTAGCCCATATGAATTTAAAAATAATTTTTCTATTTTTAGTAGAGATAGGGTTTCACCATGTTGACCAGGCTTGTCTTGACCTTCTGACCTCAAGTGATCTGCCTGCCTCAGCTTCCCAAAGTGCTAGGATTACAGGCATAAGCCACTGTGCCCAGCCCATGACTATTACTAAAAAGTCAAAAAAACAAAAAACAGATTCTGGTGAGGTTGCAGAAAAAAAGGAATTCTTATACACCATTGGTGGGAGTGTAGATTAGTTCAACCATTATGGAAAACAGTGTGGTGATTCCTCAGAGATCTAAAGACAAAGCTACCATTTGACCTAAGAGTCCCATCACTGGGTATATACCCAAAGGGATATAAATCATTCTATCATAAAGACACATGCACATGTATGTTCACTGCAGCACTATTCACAAGACCAAAGACATGGAATCACCTAAATGCCTATCAATGGCAGACTGGATTAAGGAAATATGGTACATATACACCATGGGATACCATGCAGCCATAAAACAGAATGAGATCATGTCCTTTACAAGAACATGGATGGAGGCCATTATCCTTAGCAAACTAATGCAGGAACAGAAAACCAAATACCACATGTCCTCACTTATAAATGAGAGCTAATTGATGAGAACACATGGACACAGAGGGGAACAATAGACACTGAGGCCTATCAGAGAGCGGAGGGCAGGAGGATGAAGAAGATAGGGAAAAATAACTAATAGGCACTAGGCTTAATACTGGGGTGATGAAATAATCTGTATAACAAACCCCCACGATGCAAGTTTACCTATATAACAAACCTGCACATATACAACTTAAAAATAAAAGTTAAAAATAAAACTGAACTTAAAAGTTAAAAAAAGAAAGAAAAAGTTGAATTTGTGAGTTTTTTGTGCCCTAGTAAAATTAGACACTACTGTATAGTTAGTAGTAGTAGTATCTCATGTAAGTAATTTTTGTAAAGGCCCAGAGAAAGTAAAAATAAATAAATAAATATTATGAGCAACTTATACCCACAAATTTGATAATCTAGATGAAATGAACTAATTCCCTGTATAACACAATCTGCAAAAACTCACACGAGAAGAAATAAACTATCTGAATAGACCTATATCTATTAAAGGAATTGAATCAAGTGGCTCACACCTGTAATCCCAGCACTTTGGGAGGCTGAGGAGGGCAGATCACAAGGTCAGGAGATCGAGACCATTCTGGCTGACATGGTGAAACCCCGTCTCTACTAAAAATACAAAAAATTAGCTGGGCGTGGTGGCATGCACCTGTAGTCCCAGCTACTTTGGAGGCTGAGGCAGGAGAATTGCTTGAACCCAGGAGGCGGAGGTTGCAGTGAGCTGAGATTGCACCACTGCATTCCGGCCTGGGCGACAGAGCAAGATTTTGTCTCAAAAAAAAAAACAAAAAACTGAATCAATAATTAATAACCTTCCCAAACAGATGGCACTAGGGTTCACTGGTAAATTCTACCAAACATTTAAAGAAGAAATTATATAAACTCTCTACAGTCTCTTCCAGGAGACAGAAGCAGAGGGAACACTTACTAATTTATTCTATGATGCCACCATTACCCTAGTACCAAAACCATATAAAGATATTACAAGAAAAGAAAACTACAGGCCAACATCTCTCATGAATGTAGATGCAAAAATCCCCATCAAAATATTAGCAAATATCCACAATGCACAAAAAATTATACACCATGACCATGTTTGATTCATTCCATGTATGCATGGCTAGTTCAACATTTGAAAATCAATGTAATCCATCGCACCAACAGGCTAAAGACGAAAAATCATATGATCATATCCACAGACGTAGAAAAAGCATTTGAGAAAATTCAACACTCATTCTGTGTGATGCTATAGTAGTGTATACATTTGTAAAAGACCATAGAATACACAAAATCAAGAGTGAAAATGTAAACTATGGACTTTGAGTGATAATGGTGTATAAAGGTTGGTTCATCAATTTGAAATATATGTACAACTTCTGGTGCGGGATGTTGATGGTGAGGGAGGCTATGCATGTGTGTGAGAAGGAGTATATGGAATTTCCCTGTACTTTTCATTGAGTTTTGCGTGAAGCTAAAACAGCTCTAAAAAGTAAAGTGTATTTTTTAGAAAAATGGAAGAAGCCATTCTGGGTCATACCTTAAACAATAATAGGTAGACCTGGAACTCAACTCCAGATTTCTTTGACTGCAACTGTCTTGTCCTTATCCACTGTGCCACAAGATCTACTTTGAATTTCACCCTGTTTAATATTTCTTTACTGAACACAATTGACTAGATGGAAAATGGACTAGACTCACCATTTAGAAAAGCAAGGAACCTAATTTTTTGTACAAATGATAATGATATATTTCTAATAAAGGGTACATTTCAGGGAGAAAAATGAAGGAAAAGTTAAGGCATTTCTAGATAAACAAAAACTGATGATATTCAACACTAGTAGACATGCCCTACAACAAACGCTAAAGCCAATCCCTCTTCTAGGTATATACTGAAAGGAGAGGAAATCACCATCTTGTAAAGATATCTGCACTCCCATGTCATTGAAGCATTATTCATAATGGCCACAATATAGTTACAACATAAGTGCCCGTCAATGGACAAATGGATAAAGAAAATGTGTTATGTATGTATATAGATATGTGTGTGTATTTATTTATACAAACACACACACACAATGAAATATTCAGCCTTTAAAAAGGAGATACTGCCATTTGCCACAAAATGGATGGATCTGGAGGACATTATGCTAAGTAAAATAAGTCAGATACAGAAAAAACATATAGCATAATCTTACTTATATTGTACACTCTATTTTTTAAAAGTCAAATATATAGTACAGAGAGAATGAAATAGTAATTACCATGGGTGGGAATAGGGAAGAAACAGGAAAATGTAGGTCAAAGGATACAAAGTAGCAGATATGTAGGATGAACAAGTCTAGAGTTTTAACATACCACATTAGGACTGTAGTTAATAAAATTGTGTTAAAGACTTTTGTTAACTAAGTAGAGTTTAGCTGTTCTTGTCACAAAAAAGTAACTATGTGAGATAACAGATACATTAATTTGCTTCACCACAGCAACTATTTTACTATCTACGTGTATTCCATAACATGTTGTAAACCTCAACACACAATAAGATTTATTTTTAAAAAAAGAAATGCTAAAGGGAGTCTTCCAGTCTGAAAACGACAACAGAAAGTAATTCAAAAATATCCAAAAAAAATTAAAGAACAATGGTAAAAGTAGATACACAGGTGTTATTGGCTGAATTGTGTCCACCAAAATTTATGTATTAAAGTCCTAGCTTCCATCCTATAGGATGTGACTATATTTGGAGAAAAGGTATTTAAGAAATAATTAAGTTAAAATAAGGTTATTGGAGTGGGACCTAATCCCACATGACTAGTATCCTTTTAGGCAGAAGAAAAACTATGCAAAGACACAGGGAGAAGATGGCCATCTACAAGCCAAGGAGAGAGGCTGCTAAAGAAACTAAACCTGCCAAAACCTAGATCCAGGACTTCTACTCTCTCTAACTGTTGGAAAATTAATTTTTACTGTTTAAGCCACTCAGTCAGTGATACTTTCTTATGACAGCCCTAGCTACCTAATGTAATAGGTAAGTATAAAAAGCCAGTAGTATTACATATTTGGTTCGTAACCCTTTTATTCTGTAGAATTTAAAGGACAAAGATATAAAATAATAATTTTAAATTTATGCTAATGGGTACACAATGTATAAAGGTGTAATTTGTGACAATAAAAAAATAAAAGAGGGACACAGCTGTAAGGAGCCAGAGTTTTCTAGTACTATTGAAACTACGTATTAATTCAAAGTTGAGTGTTACAGAGTTAAGATAGTAATTGTAATCCCCAGGGTAACCACTAAGGGAAAAATTGAAAATATACAGAAAAAGAAACAAAGAGGGATTCAAATGGTACACTAACAACAACAACAAAAAAAATCAATCACAAAAGGAGGCACTAATGGAAGAAGTGAAAAACAAAAAAGATAATATATTAGTATGCTAGGGCATATAAATATATATGTATATATAAAATACTACATATATAAAAGACATATATGAGTATGCTAGGGCTGCCAGAAAAAGTATAACATAAAGGGTGGTTTAAACAACAGAATTGTGTTTCATCACACTTATGGAGACTAGAAGTTCAAGATCAAGGTGTTAACAGGCTTAGTTTCTCCTAACTCCTCTCTTCTTGTCTTGCAGATGGCTTCCTTCCCATTGCATCTTGGCATGGTCTTTTCTCTATGCATGCACATCCTGGTGTCTCTTGGCATGTCTTAATCTTATAAGGACATCAGTCAGATTAGATTAGAGCCCACCCTAATAGCCTCATTTTTACTTATTTACCTCAAAGGCCCTATTGCAAATATAGTCATAATTTGAGGTACTGGGGGTTAGGCCTTCAACATATATATATTGAGGAAACACAATTCAGCCCATAATAAGACATACAGTAAACATGGCCAGGCGTGGTGTCTCACACATATAATTTTAGCACTTTCGGAGGCCAAGGCAGGAAGAACTGCTTGAGGCCAGAAGCTTGAGACCAGCCTGGGCAACATAGTGAGACCCCATCTCTATAAAGCAAATTCAGTTAAAAAGCATTAGTTAGGCATGGTGGTGCACATCTGTAGTCACAGCCAGGGTGACAGAGTAAGAGCCCATATCTTTAAAAAATGTAATTTGTGATATCAATAATATAAAGTGGGGGAGTGATGCTGTAAAGGAGTAAAGTTTTTGTATGTGATTAAGCTTACGTTGTAATCAGCTTAAAATAGAATGTTATAACTTTAAAACATTTTATGTAGTTGCAATGGTAATCACAAAGAAAATACCTATAGAATACACACAAAAGGAAATGAGAAGGAAATCAAAGAAAGCCACTATAAGAAAAAAATGAAACATGAAGGAGGGCAGTAAGAGAAGAAAGGAGGGAAAAGGGACAAAACATACAGAAAACAAGGAAATGGCAATAAGGAGTACTTCTCTATCAGTAATTACTTTAAATATAAATGGATTACACTCCCCAAAATATATAGGTTGGCTGAATGGATAAAAAAAAATCAGGATCCACCTATTTGCTATCTATAAGAGACTCACTTTAGATCTAAGGACATGCATAGACTTAAAGTGAAAGGATGGAAACAGATATTACATAAAAATGGTAACCAAACAGAGCAGGGTGACTGTACTAATAGCAGACAAAATAAGCTGTAAGTCAAAAACTGTTATAAGAGACAAAGAAGGGCATTATATAATAGAAGAAAGAATTCACCAAAAAAATTATAAATATTCATGCAACAAACGTCAGAGCTCCCAAATATATAAAGAAAACTTTGACAGAATTAAACAAAAAAAAGACAGCAAAATATATGAAAAATAGACAGCAAAACAGTAATAGTATAGGAGACTTTAATACCCTACTTTTAATAATGAACGGATAGAACAACCAGACAGAAAGTCAATGAGACAATAAAGGACCTGAACAAAACTGTAGACCTATTGGACCTAACAGACATATAGAACTGTCTACCCAAAAAGAACAGAACATGCACATGGAACATTCTCTAGGAAAGATCACGTTAGGCCACAAAACAAATCTTAACAAATTCAAAAAGATTGAAATTATACAAACTATCTCTTCCAATCACAATGAAATAAAACTAGGAATGAATAGCAGAATAAAAATCAGAAAATCCACAAATATGTGGAATTTAAATAACACACACTTTAAAAAAAGGCTTAAAATATATTTTAATAAGTAATAACACACTTATACAGTTAATGAGCCAGCAAGGATGTCATGAGGGAAATTAGAAAATACCTTGAGACAAATGACCATGAGAATATTACACATCAAAACGTATGGGATGCAGCCAAAGCAGTACTAAATGGAAAGTTTATATGTGTAAACACATACATTATAAAAAGAAAAAAAACACCTCAAATCAACAGCCTTACTTTATACTTCAGGGATCCAGAAAAACAATAACAAACTAAATATAAAGCTAGCAGAAGGAAGAGAATAATAAAGATTAAACAGAGATAAAGAACATAGAGAATAGAGTGCACCAATGAAACTAAGAGTTGTTTTAAAAAGAGCAACGAAATTGACAAATCCTTAGGCCAGTCCTGTTGACACACACCTGTAATCCCAGCACTCTGGGAGGCCAAGGTGGGAAGATTGCTTGAGATTGCTTGAGGCCAAGAGTTTGAGGCCAGCCGGGACAACATAGCAAGACTCTATCCATACCAAAATAAAACAAAACCTTTTAGCTAGATTAACTAAGAAAAAAAGACTCAAATACTAAAATCAAAAATGAAAAATGGAACATTACAACTAATGCCAAAGAAATTTAAATGACAATGAAAAAATACTATGAGCAGTTGTATGCTGACAAATTGAACAAACTAAAAATATATAAATTCACAGAAGCACACAACCTACCAAGACTGAATCATGAATAGAAAATCTTAACATATCAGTAACCAGTAAGAAGAAAAGAATCAGAAATCAAAAACCTCCCAAAAAAACAAAAGCCCAGTTAAGAAGGAGGCAGAGCAGCTGGACATGGTGGGTCTCGCCTGTAATCCCAGCACTTTGGGAGGCCGAGGTGGGCGGATCACCTGAGGTCAGGAGTTTGAGACCATCCTGGCCAACATGGTGAAACCCCGTCTCTAATAAAAACACAAAAATTTCTTGGGTGTGGTCACACACAACTGTAATCCCAGCGACTTGGGAGTCTGAGGCAAGAAGAATTGCTTAAAACTGGGAGGCGGAGGTTGATGTGAGCCAAGATCGTGCCACTGCACTCCAGCCTGGGCAACAAGAATGAAACCCCGTCTCACAAAAAAAAAAAAAAAAAAAAAGAAAGAAAGAAAGAAAGGAAGAAAAAAGGAGGCAGAGCAAGATGGTTAAACAGAAGCCTCCATTGATCAAATTGAAACATTAATCATCATTTGAAACATCAAATTGAACAACTGTCCACACAATAAAAACCCCTTCGTAAGAATCAATCATCAAGTGAGTGATCACAGTACCTGGTTTTAACTTCACATCACTGAAAGAGGCCCAGAAGAGGGTAAGAAAGGAAGTCATCAACTGCAGACACTACATCTCTCCCATCCACTGGCAGTAACAGTATGGTGTGGAAAGAGAATCTATACACTTAGAAAAGGGAGAGTGCAGTGATTGTAGGACTTACATTAGAACTCAGTGTTGGACTGTCACAGTGGAAAGCAACACTGGACACAACTCAGCTGGTACCCATGGAGGGAGCATTTAGACCAGCCCTAGCCAGAGGGGAATCACCCATCCCAGAAGTTGGAATCTGAGTTCTGGCAAGCCCCACCACCATGGGATAAACTGCTCTAGCATCCTAACTAAACTTGAATGGCAACCTAGGCCACAACATCAGGCAGTGCAGCTTGCAGCTCCAGGACAGACTCCTTCCCTCATCTTAAAGAGAAGAGAGGAGAGTAAAGAGGACTTTGTCTTGCAACTTAGATATAAGCTCAGCCACAATAGGATAGGGCACTGGGCAGAGTTCTGAGGCCTCCATTCCAGACCCTAGCTACCAGATGACATTTCTAGACACACCCTGGGCCAGAAGGGAACTGCTGCCTTAAAGGGAAGGACCCAGTCCTGATAAGATTAATCATCTGCTAACTGAAGAGCCCTTGGGTCCTGAATAATCAGCAGTGATATCCAGGTAGTACTTGCCATGGGCTTTTGTTGAGACTCAAAAATATGCTGGCTTCAGGCATGACCCAGCACATTCCTTGGCTGTGGTGGTTACAGGGAGAGTGTTAGTCCATTCTCACACTGCTATAAATAACTGAGTCTGGGTAGTTTATAAAGAAGAGAGGTTTAATTGGCTCATGGTTCTGCAGGCTGTACAGGAAGCACTGTACAGCAGAGCTGGCCATCTGCTCAGCTTCTGGGGAGGCCTCAGGAAACTTAAAAACATGGTAGAAGGAAAGTGGAGAGCCAGTACTTTTCACATGGCTAGAGCAGGAGGAAGAGTGGAAGCGGGGAGGTGCTACAAACTTTCAAACAACCAGATCTCATGAACAGTCTGTCACAAGAACAGCATTACAGGGATGGTGCTACACCACTAGAAACCACCCCAATGTTCCAGTCACCTCCCACCAGGCCTCACCTCCAACATTGGGGATTATAATTCAACATGAGATTTGGGTGGGAACACAGATATGAACCATGTCATTCTGCCGCTGGTCCCTCTAAAATGTCATGTCCTTCTCACATTTCTAAATACGATCATGCCTTCCCAACAGTCCCCCAAAGTCTTAACTCATTTCAGCATTGACTCAAAAGTCCATGGTCCAAAGTCTCATCTGAGACAAGGCAAGTTCTTTCTGCCTATGAGCCTGTAAAATAAAAAACAAGTTAGTTACTCCCAAGAAACAATGGGGGTACAGCCATTGGGTAAATACTCCCATTCCAAAAGGGAAAAATCAGCCAAAAACTGGGTGCTATAGTCTCCATGCAAGTCCAAAACTTAGCAGGGCAGTCATTAAATCTTAAAGCTCCAAAATAATCTCCTTTGATTTCATGTCTTGCATCCAAGGCATACTGGTGCAAGGGCTGAGCTCTCAAGACCTTGGGCAGCTCCACCCCTGAGGCTTTGCTGGGTATAGCCCATACAGCTGCTTTAATGGGCTGGCACTGAGAGTCTGTAGCTTTTCCAAGCACATGGTACAAGCTGTTGGTCGATCTACCATTCTGGGGTCTAGAAGATGATGGCCCTCTTCTCACAGCTCCACTATGCAGTGCCCTAGTGGGGACTCTGTGTGGGGACTCCAACCCCACATTTCCCCTCTGCACTAACCTAGCAGAGGTTCTCCATGAGGGCTCTGTCTCTGCATTAGGCTTCTGCCTGGACACCCAGGCTTTTCAATACATCCTCTGAAATCTAGGTGGAGCCTCCCAAGCCTCAACTCTTCTACTGTGCACACCTGAAGGCTTAACACCATGTGGAAGTTCCCAAGGCTTATGGCTTGCACCCTCTGAAGCAGCAGTCCAAGCTGTTTCTGGGGACCTTTTAGCCATGGTTGGAGTTGGACCAGCCGGGATGGAGGTAGCAGTGTCCCAAGGCTGCATGTGCCTGCTCCACGAAACTATTCTTCCCTCCTAGGTCTCTGGACCTGTGATGAGAAGTGCCACCACAAAGGACTCTGAAATTCCTTGGAGGTCTTTTTCCCATTGTCTTGGCTATCAACATTTGCCTCTCTTTTAGTTATGCAAATTTCTGCAGCCTGCTTGAGTTCCTCCCCTGAAAATGGCTTTTTCTACCATGTGGCCAAGCTGCTGATTTTCCAAACTTTAATGCTCTGCTTCCCTTTTAAATATAAATTCCACTTTTACATTATTTGTTTGCTCAAACATGTGAACTTAGGTTGTTAGAAGCAGCCAGGTAACATCTTGAATGCTTTTCTGCTTAGAAATTTATTCTGCCAGATACCCTAAATCATCACTCTCAAGCTCAAAGTTCCAGAGATCCCTAGAGTAGGGGCACAATGCCTCCAAATTCTTTGCAAAGCATAACAAAATTGACCATTGCTCCAATTATCAATAAGTTCCTCATCTCCATCTGAGTCCTCTACAGCCTGGCCTTCACTGTCCGTATCACTATCAGCATTTTGGTCACAACAATTTAACAAGTCTCTAGGAAGTTCCAAATTCTCCCTCATCCTCTTGTCTTCTGAGCCCTCCACATTTCTAACCTCTGCCCATTACCAGCATCAGTTCCAAAGTTGCTTTTACATTTTCAGGAATCTTTATAGAAATGTCCCACTCCTAGGTACCAATTTTCTGTATTAGTTGGTTCTTACAGTGCTATAAAGAAATACTGGATACTGGGCAATTTATAAAGAAAAAGAGGTTTAATTGGCTCATATTTCTACAGGCTGCATAGGAAGCATGATGCTGGTCATCTGCTCGGCTTCTGGGGAGGCCTCAGGAAACTTAAAATAATGGCAGAAGGTGAAGGGGGAACCAGCACTTCTCACATGGCTGGAGCAGGAGAAAAAGAGAGAAAGGTAAGGGCTACACAATTTTAAATAACCAGTTCTTGTGAGACCTCTATCACAAGAACAGCCCTAGGGGGATGGTGCTAAACCATTCAAAACTACTTTCATGTTCCAATCACCTCCCACCAGGCCTCACCTCCAACATTGGGGATTACAATTCAACATGAAATTTGGGTGGGGACATAGATACAAACCATATTAGGGAAACATTCCTTCTGTTTGAGAAAAGATGAAACAAGAGTAAAAGGGACTTTAGCTCTCTTGAAGCTTAGGTGCCAGGCCAGCCACACACCAAGAGCCTGCTTGGGGTCCCCAATTTTAGGCTGTGATCCTGGGATGGCATTTTTGGACCTGCCCTGGGCCTCAGGGGAGCCCACTGCCATAAAGGGAGAGTCCCAGGCCTGAAAGCATTCACCATAAACTGACTGAAGAACCCTTAGGCCTTCAGTGAACTTAAGTGGAAGCCAGGGGCTACTTGCTACAGGCCTGAGGTGGTGGTGGCCATGGGGAGAGAGTTCTCTGCTTGTGGAAAGGGGAGGAAAAAGTGGGAGGGATTTTGTCCTGTGGTTTGAGTGCCAACTCAGCTGCAGTAGAATAGAGAGCCAGGTAGATTCCTAAAGTGTCTGACTCTAGGCCCTGGCTCCCAGACAACATCTCTGGACTCACCAGTGGTACCAATGCACTGGTTATTGTGGGCCTTGGGCAAGACTCAGTACCATGCTGGCTTCAGGTCTAACCCAACAGATTCAATGGTAGTGGTCACAGGGGTACTTGTATCACTCCCCCGCTAGCTCCAACCAGCTTAGTACAAAGAAAGAAAGATTCCATTTGTTTGGGGAAAAGTAAGGGAATGGAACAAGAGTCTCTGCCTGGTAATCCAGAGAATTCTTCAGAATTATATCCAAGACCACTAAGGTGGTACCTCTATGAGGCTACAAGAACCATAACATTATGGTGCTTCCTAATGTAAATATGGCTGCAGAGACAAAAATCTTAGACGAAAACCCTCAAGTCTCTTTGAATACCTGGAAATCTTTCACAAGAAAGATAGGTACAAACAAGCCCAGACTGTGAAGATTACGATAGATATTAACTCTTCAATGCCCACACACCAATGAACATCCAATAGCATCAAGACCATCTAGGAAAACATGACCTCACCAAACAAACTAAATAAGGCACCAGGGACCAATCCTGGAGAAACAGAGATATGTGACTGTTCATACAGAGAATTCAAAATAGCTACGTTGAGGAAAGTAATAAAAACTCAAGATAACACAGATAAGGAATTCAAAATCCTATCAGATAAATTTAACTAAGATATTAAAATAATTAAAAAAGAATCAAGCAGAAATTCTGGAACTAAAACATGCAACTGGCATGTTGAAGAATGCATGAGTCTTTTAACGGCAGAATTGATCAAGCAGAAGAAACAATTAGTGAGCTTGGAGAAGGGCTATTTGAAAATACACAGTGAAAGGAGACAAAATGAAAAAGAATAAAAACTGAAGCATGCCTACAAGATCTAGAAAATAGCCTCAAAATGGCAAACCTAGAAGTTATTGGCCTTAAAGAAGAGGTAAAGAGAGAGAGAGAGGTAGAAAAATTATCCAAAGGGATAATAACAGAGAATTTCCCAAATCTATTGAAAGAGATCAGTATTCAAGTACAAGAAGGTTACAGAACACCAAGCAGATCTAACCCAAAGAAGATGACCTCAAAACATTTAGCAAACAAACACCCAAAGTTCAAGAATAAAGAAAGGATCCTAGGCTGGGCATGGTGGCTCATGCCTGTAATCCCAGCACTTTGGGAGGCCAAGGTGGGTGGATCACAAGGTCAGGAAATCGAGACCATTCTGGCCAACATGGTGAAACCCCATGTCTACTAAAATACAGAAAAAAAAAAAAAAATTAACCGGGTGTGGTGGCGTGCACCTATAGTTCCAGCTACTCAGGAGGCTGAGGCAGGGGAATTGCTTGAACACAGGTGGCAGAGGTTGCAGTAAGCCGAGATCGCACCACTGCACTCCAGCCTGGGTAACAGAGCAAGACTCAATCTCAAAAAAAAAAAAAGAAAAAAGAAAGGATCTTAAAAGCAGCAAGAGAAAATAAATAAATAACATACAATTGAGCTCCAATACAGCTAGCAGCAGATTTTCCAATGGAAACCTTACAGGCCAGGAGAGAGTAACATGATGTATTTAAAGCACTGAAGGACCAAAACATTTACCCTACAATAGTATATCTGGTGAAAATGTCCTTCAAACATGAAGGAGAAATAGACTTCTGAGACAACAAAAGGCTGAAGGATTTCATCAACATGAGATAAGTACTATAAGAAATGCAAAAGGGAGTTCTTCAGTCTAAAAGATAAGGCTGTTAATGAGCAATAAGCAATCATCTGAAGGTAAAAAACTCACTGGTGCCGGGCGCGGTGGCTCACGCCTGTAATCCCAGCACTTTGGGAGGCCGAGGCGGGTGGATCACGAGGTCAAGAGATCGAGACCATCCTGGTCAACAAGGTGAAACCCCGTCTCTACTAAAACTACAAAAAATTAGCTGGGCATGGTGGCGCGTGCCTGTAATCCCAGCTACTCAGGAGGCTGAGGCAGGAGAATTGCCTGAACCCAGGAGGCGGAGGTTGCGGTGAGCCGAGATCACGCCATTGCACTCCAGCCTGGGTAACAAGAGCAAAACTCCTTCTCAAAAAAAAAAAAAAAAAAAAAAAAAAAAAAAAAAAACTCACTGGTAATAGTGAGTACACAGAAAAACACAGAATGGTATCACTTTGTAATTGAGGTGTGTAAACTACTCAGATCTTGAGTAGAAAGACTGAATGATGAACTGAAGGAAAATAATAGCTACAAAAAATTTCAAGACATAAACAGAACAATAAGATATAAATAGAAACAATAAAAAGTTAAAAGCAGGGAGACAAAATTAAAGTGTAGGGTTTTCATTAGTTTTCTCTTGTTTAGTGAGAATGGAAAATGACAAGGATCCCCACTTTCAGCACTGTTATTCAACATAGTACTGAAAGTGCTAGCTAAGGCAATCAAATCAGTGGTGAGAATGACAAACAAAGTTTCCCTATGAAGTAGGGTGTCTTGACCCATGGCCATGTCTGCCTGGTACTGAGTAAGGGGCATTCCTGTTACAGACCAAGGGGAACTGGAGAAAGAAAGAGAAAATCAGTTTGTGGTTACATTGTGGATGCCTATCTGAGTGTTCTCAACTTGGCTATTGTAAAAAAACGGAGAGAAGGATATTCCTAGACTGACTGATACTACGGTGTCTTGTCACCTGGGGCCCAAAAGAGCTAACAGAAGCCACAAACTTTTCAGTCTCTCTAAGGAAGATGATGTCCACCAGTATGTTGTAAGAAAGCCCTTAAACAAAGAGGGTAAGAAACCTAGGACCAAAGCACCCAAGATTCAGCATCTTGTTACTCCACGTGTCCTACAGCACAAATGGCAGTTTATCGCTCTGAAGAAGCAGCGTACTAAGAAACATAAAGAAGAGGATGCAGAACATGCTAAACTTTTGGCCAAGAGAATGAAGGAGGCTAAAGAGAAGTGCCAGGAGCAAACTGCAAAGAGAAATTGCCAAGAGACACAGACCTTCCTCTCTGTGAGCTTCTACTTCTAAGTCAGAATCCGGTCAGAAATAAGATATTTTGAGTGACAAATAAGATCAGATTTTTAAAAATTGAAATTATATCAAATATCTTCTCTGACCATAATGAAATAAAATAGAAAGCAATAACAAAAGGAAATTTGAAAACTATACAAATACATGGAAACTAAACTATATGCTCCTAGACGACAGTGGGTCAATGAAGAAATTAAGAGAGAAATTGAAAAAAAAATCTTGAAATAAACCATAATGGAAACACAACATACCAAAACATATGGGATACAACAAAAACAATACTAAGAGGGAAGTTTATAGCTATAAGTCCCTACATTTAAAAAAATTTCAAACAAAAAATTTAATGATACATTTTAAAGAACTAGAAAAGCAAGGGCAAACCAAACTCATGGTTAGTAGAAGAAAAGAAATAATAAACCCCAGAGCAGAAATAAATGAAATTGAATCAAAAAATACAAAAGATCAACAAAACAAAAAGTTGGTTTTTTGAAAAGATAAATAAAATTGACAAACCTTTAGCCAGACTAAGAAAAAAGAGAGAGAAGACCAAAATAAATAAAATCAGGGATGAAGAAGAAGACATGACAATCAATAGTGCAGAAATTGAAAGGATCATTAGGGGCTACTATGAGCAACTATATGCCAACAAATTGGAAAATCTAGAAGAAATGAATAAATTCCTAGACACATAAAACCTACCAAGATTGAATCAGAGAGAATTCCAAATCTGAATAGACCAATAACAAGTAACGAGATCAAAACCATAATAAAAATTCTCCCAGCAAAGCAAAACCTGCAACCCAATGGTTTTACTGCTGAAGTTTACCAAACATTTAAAGAAGAACTAAACTAATCCTACTCAAACTATTCTGAAAAACAGAGGAGGAGGGAATACTCTCAAACTCATTCTATGAGGTCAGTATTGACCTGATACCAAAGTCAGGCACCAAGATACACTACCAAAAAAATAAAATAAATAAATAAAATAAAATACAGGCCAATATCTCTGATGAGCATTGATGCAAAAATCCTCAACAAAATACTAGGAAATCAAATTCAACAACATATTAAAGAGATAGTTCATCATGACCAAGTGGGATTTATTCCAGGGATACAAGAGTGGTTCAATGTACACAAATCAATCTATGTGATACATCATATCAACAGAATGCAGTACAAAAACCATATGATTGTTTCAATTAATACTGAAAGGGTATTTAATAAAATTCAGCATCTCTTCATAGTACAAACCTTCAAAAAACTGGATATAGAAGAAACATACCTCAACATAATAAAAGCCATATATAATGGAACCACAGGTAGTATACTGAATGGAGAGAAAATGAAAGCCTTTCCTCTAAGATCTGTAAAATTACAAGGATGGCTGGCTCCCTTCGGCACTGTTATTCAACATAGTACTGGAAGTCCTATGTAGGGCAATCAGAGAAGACAAGGAAATAATGGCATCCAAACTGGAAAACAAGAGATCAAATTATCTTTGTTTACAGATATTATCTTATATTTGGAACAGCCTAAATATGCCAGCAAAAAAACATTAGAACTGATAAAGAAATTCAGTAAAGTTTCAGGATACAAAATCAACGTTCAAAAATCAGTAGCATTTCTATATGCCAATGGCAAAGTATCTTAAAAAGAAATCAAGATATAATCTCATTTACAATAGCTACAAATAAAATTAAATACCTTGGAATTAACCAAAGAAGTGAAAGATTTCTATAATGCAAACTATAAAACTGATGCAAGAAATTAAAGAGGACACAAAGAAATGAAAAGATGTTCCATCTTCATGGATTGGAAGAATCAATATTGTTAAAATGTCCATACTACCCAAAGCAATCTACAGATTTAATGCAATCCCTATCAAAATGCCAATGATATTCTCCAACAGAAACAGAAAAAAAAAAAATCCTAAAACTTATATGGAACCACAAAAGATCCAGAAAAGGCTATCCTGAGCAAAAAGAGCAAAACTGGAGGAATTGCATTACCCAACTTGAAATTATACTACAGAGATATAGTAACCAAAACAACATAGTATTGGCATAAAAATAGACATATAGACCAATGAGACAAAAAAGAATTCAGAAACAAATTCATACATCTACTGTGAATTTGTTTTCAACAAAGGTGCCAACAGAGGCCCCAACATACATTGGGGAAAGAATAGTCTCTTCAATAAATGGTGCTGGTCAAACTGGATATCTATATATAGAAAAATGAAATCAGACACCTATCTCTTACTGTATACAAAAATCAAATCAAAATGGATTAAAGACTTAAATCTAAGACCTCAAACTATGAAACTACTACAAGAAAACACTCAGGAAATTCTCCAGGACATTGACCTGGGCCAACATTTCTTGTGAAATATCAAACAAGCATAGACAACCAAAGTGAAAATGAACAAATGGGATAACATCAAGTTAAAAAGCTTCTGCACAGCAAAGAAAACAATCAACAGTGTGAAGAAGCAACTCACAGAATGAAAGAAAATATTTGTAAACTATCCATCTGACAAGAGTTTAATAACCAAAACATGTAAGGAGCTCAAACAACTCTATAAGAAATAAAATCTAATAATCTGATTTTAAATGGGCAAAAGATCTGAATAGACATTTCTCAAAAGAAGAAATACAAATGGCAAACAGGTATATGAAAATGTGCTCAACATCACTGATCATCAGAGAAATGCAAATCAAAAGTACAGTCAGCTATCATCTCACCCCAGTTAAGATGGCTTTTATTGAAAGAATAAGCAGTAATACATGCTGGTGATAATTTGGAGAAAAGGGATTGCTTGTTCACTGTTGGTGGGAATGTAAATTAGTACAACCACTATTGAGAACAGTTTGGAGATTCCACAAAAAAACTAAAAATAGAGATACTATATGATCCCGCAATCCCAATGCTGGGTATATTCCCAAAGGAAAGAAAATCAGTATATCTAAGAGATATCTACACTCCCATTTTCATTGTAGTGCTATTTACAGTAGCCAAGATTTGATGCAACCTAAGTGTCCATCAACAGGTGAATGGATAAAGAAAATGTGGTACATATACACAATGGAGTAATATTCAGCCATAAAAAGAGAATGAGATTCTATCATTGACAACAACATGGATGGAACTGGAGATCATTACGTTAAGTGAAATAAACCAGGCACAGGAAGACAAACTCAGAATGTTCTCACTTATTTGTGGGAGTTAAAATTAAAACAATTGAACCGATGGAGATAGAGAGTAGAATGATGGCTACCACTGGCTGGGAAGGGTAGTGGGGGTTTGGTGGGAGAAGTGGGAATGGTTAATGGGTACAAAAAAATAGAAGGAATGAATAAGATCTAGTATTTGATAGCACAACAGAATTACTACAGTCAATAATACTTTAATTGTACATTTTAAAATAACTAAAAGAGTGTAATTGGATTGTTTGTAACATAAAGGATAAATGGTTGAGGCGATAGATACACCATTTACTCTATGTGACTATTACACATTGTGTGCCTTTATCAAAGTATCCCATATATCCCATAAATATATACACCTGCTATGTACCCACCAAAAATAAAAATTTTTAAAAATTGAAAATGTACTTCAGGAAAGATTATGTATTCATGTCCAATTAACATATAGAAAAGTGTTTGATCTCATTAATCATCATGGAAATGCAAATTAAAACCAAATGGAGATAACAGTGTACACCTATCAGAATAGATTTTTTAAAAACCCAAATATTGGCTGGGTGCAGTGGCTCACACCTGTAATCCCAGCACTTTGGGAGGTAGAGGTGGGCAGATCAAAAGGAGTTTGAGACCAGCCTGGCCAATATGGTGAAACCCCGTCTCTACTAAAAATACGAAAATTAGCTGGGAATGGTGATGCACGCCTGTAGTCCCAGCTACTCCTCAGGAGGCTGAGGCAGAAGAATTGCTTGAACCCAGGAGGCAGAGGTTGTAGTGAGTCAAGAATGCACCACTGCACTCCAGCCTGGGCAACAGAGTAAGACTCCATCTCAAAGAACAAAATAACAACAACAACAAAAACAAATACCAAGTATTGTCAAGGACCTGGAGCAAGTAGAAAACTCACTCACCTCTCATCAGAGTGTAAACTGGTATAACTACTTTGGAAAACTGGTAATAGGTACTAGAGCTGAAAATAAAAGCATACTCTAAAACTCAGAAGTTCCATTCTTAGGTATATATCAAATAGAAATGTGATTAGGTACAAAAATGTTCATGACATCTTCATTCATAATATCCAAAAACTACAAAACAACCCAAATGCCTATCAACAACAGAATGGATGAATAAACCAATATATTCAAGTAATGGAATTTTCTTTGGCAAAGAGGCAAAAAAGAACTATTGCTACAACACACCATAAATGAATTTTTTTTAAAAAAAAACTACAACCTCAAGCAAAATAATGTAGACAAAATATTATACATATGATTCGGCTCATAAAAAGTACAAATCCAGGCAAAACTAACCTGTGCTTTTAGAAGTCAGAATAGTGGTTACCCTTCAGGGAGGGGAATGTGATTAGAAGGAGCCACAGGGTGATTACTGGTAATAGGGGTGACTTAACATTGTAAAACATCATTGTGGTGTACACTTATGATTTGTGCATTTCTCTGTATATATGATATACTTCAATAAAAATTTTCCTTAAAAATGCTAAAGTGGGACATAGAACAGTATGTCTATCTGGAAAAACATACCAAATGTTATTAGAGGTTATTGCTGGGAGTTGGGATTTGGAGATCTCTTTACTTAATTCTTATACTTAGATGTATTGTGTTTGGCTTCCACAATGAATCATCATCTTTGTAATGTAAATTCATAAATGTGATCACATATATGCCTTTTTTAATGAGGCTTTTTTTCGTTTTTTATTTGCTGTCTCCCTTCCAAGTCAGCATGACCCTCATCCCACAATAGATAACCTATCTATAAAATCTGTGTCCTTCCACATATTTCTCTGTATTCCTAAAATCCTATACAGATCTACAAAGATATATACACATACACTCAGGGTGTTTTTTAAGTTATTGCTTTACAAAAAAAGCAGGGGGCAGAGAATTGTATCCACACTTTTCCACATATTTCTATTTGCATTAAGCAATACTTTATGTACTATATTATTTTTATGATCAAAACAAGCAACAATGCTGTTTTCATTTGGAAAGCAAAAGAAGTATAGGGCTCCTCTTAGCTACCACCTGGCTCGTTCTAGGATTGGTCCATTGGGAAGGATTAGGAGGATATGAAATAGTGTCAGCAGTTCTCACCTCTCTGAAGCCAAGAATCCCTTCAGAAACGGATACAGGCCTTTCACGGGTGAAACCCAGGGATGTGTGGCCTAGCTCAGTATGAGGCAGGTGACCTGGAAGGGAGGTGGTGCTTATATTTCTGCTAGCTCTTTAAAACAGCCTGCCCTCCCAAAGGAAGGTTGCAAGCATTGCAACAGGCCATTTTCTCTAACTGTGCAGGACCGCCCGCGCTTACTATTCTGGATCATCGCCCTCGTCTTGTGTTCCAGTGTCCACTTTCTGCTTCTCTCCTCCCAGGACAAGTGATCGACACTCCCCTCTTTAGACTGCCAACCTTGTTCTCAAACCACCGCGTTACCTAGCTATGGAGGTGCCTAACAGATTCAGGTGAGAGCATCACTTCTGTGTTTATCGACACAGTAGAGAGCTACACCTTTAAACAGGGCGGATTCTTATGCCTCAGCCCTTTACAGAACCAATTTCGAGGACACGTTTTCCTCTTCAGGATCTCAGTATGAACCCCCGTGCTGCAAGAACAGGCTCTGGCTTCCATTCCTCACACAAAGGCCAAAGGAATGTCGACCTTAGCGCCAAAATTCGGTCCTCTGTGAGGCAGAGCAGGGGCCACCCGCCCCCAGTGAACCGGAGGCGGCAGGAATCCCACCCCCAACCCCCCTTCCTCTCCCCACGACTGTCCTCCCGGGGGCCAGAGTCTCCCGGAAGAACTACCCGCGCCTCGGCGTTGGTTTCCTGCTGAGCCCCAGCCGGATAAAATTAGTCGATTGCTCACGCTAACTAGTGTCAGAGTCCGCGTCCAGCTGAGGGGGAGGGGAAAGCAGCACCGAGCCGGGCCGCACTCCCGCCCCGGCCTGTCAGACCAGCGGACAGACAGCACCTGTCGTGGGCCTCCTCGTTCCCTCGCTCCCGCCAGAGCCTGTGTTCCCGCCGCGGAGACCGGGGACTAGAGACCGGCGGGACGACACTTCCTGCAGGCATCTTCTCGCAACTGTCGCTCCCGCAGAGACCGCGCCGAGCCCACCTGCTAAACGTTAATACACTGGAATGCCAGGGGAGGGGAAAAGAAGGTTGCACTTCTACCCTCCTTTCCCACCACACACCCTCCCTCCACTGACCTCGCAACGACTGGGCCCTGGCATCCGGGACTGGGGGGTGCTAATCGACACTATTTCCCGCCAGGTCCCCATGCCCACTCCACACTCCGGGACTGCCTGGGGATGGAGATGGCCCTCGTCGCTCCTGGTTCTGCCGCCGGCCTCGGGCCACCTTGGGCGGGGAAGCGGAGAGTGGGGGTGGGGTGGGGTTGGCTCCTCCCCCTCCCCCGGTCTCCGTCCATTTCCCCATTAGGGAGGGGTAATAACCCGGGAGCCGCGCCACGGAAACGCATCTGTCCCAGCTACTCAGACGGGAATCCGCCCGCCCAGGATAACCGCCCTTCCCGCCTAGGGGAAGGGGGCGGGAAGGCAGGCGGGAAGACCTAGTCTCGGGCCCTGCCAAACTGCCGGCGAGCCGGACGGACAGACAGCAGCTGCAGCTTGTCCGCGCTCAGCTCCTCCTCGATCCCCCACCCTCTCTCTCCCTGCTCCCGCCACCGACACCAGGGGCCGCAGCGGCGGCTACGCCCCACCCCCAGCGCTCGGTCCGGAGGCCTCAAGGTGAACCGGGCCGGGCCGGTTCGAGGACCCCTTACAAGCAGCGGCCCCCTATTCTCTCCCGACCGGCCCGGTCCCTAGCGCCCCAAGGGCGGGATGAGGCCGCTGCTAGTGAAAGACCTGCATGAAACAGACTCCAGGCCGGCCAGGATGCAGAGGCTCAGGGCGGGTTCAGCCTCCAGGAAGCCCTCCCTCCCCGGGCACCAGCCATCCTCCTCCGCCGTCTTCTGCAACCTCCAACCCTGGTCCGGCCCCGTGGGGCTGCTTTCTGCCAAAGACGTGGCCCACTCTTCAAGCGCCCCTTCACCCCAGTCTCCATAGAAACTCTTCCAAAACTCCGGGGGTCAACCATGCTAGTAGGAGCTCCCAGCTCAGGCCTACTCCCCCATCTCACAGTTCCCACTCGCACAAGGGAGCAAGCGGGATTTCCTAGGCTTGAGAACCCTCCTCCAAGCCTGGACTGAGCCAGCCTCCTCAAGAGTGGTGAGAAGGGCCTGATTGACTCAAAGAGCCGCCCTCCTCAGCTTGCTCCTCTCCTATACTCCTCTACCCTAGTCCCCACCGACCTGCTTCCTTCTGCGCTTGCCTAGTGGTGGGTGAAGGAGAGGATGGACAACCACCTTCACTCCTCCCCCCAACTTTCACATACACCCTCTGTCCCCTAAGGTGCAGTCTCCTGGGAGTGGGGGCAGCCTCACAGATCTGTCTGCCTTAGGCCTTGCAAAGGCAGGGTTTCCTCCTGTCAGTCTGGGATCTTCCAGCTCCCTGCCTCATTTGCCACCTCCTCCCACACTCCTTTCATTCTTCCCCGCAGCATATTTGGACATAGACCACCCTCCACTCCCGGGGGGAAAAAAACACCTTCAGAAATCCCCTCCAAACACCTGTGCATGGAAAAATTACAGTTCACAGGTGTTCCTATGCCCCTCATCAAAAATGACCTCCCCAACCGTGGGAGGCAACTGCCCCCATGCTGGGTTACAATTAGGGAATTGAGGCCCGGGGGGAACTGAATGTGGATTTTGAATGCTTCTGCAAGTCCCTTTCCACCGTACTTCACAGAAAGTAGGGAGGTGAGCACATCTCTCTTTTCCCCTGCTTTCTGCTTCTGCTGTCAGCATCCGCAATTTCCATGCCCACTCTATCACCCAATGAAGGCACTATTTGGGAGTGGCACTACAGCCCCAAGATGGAGGCATGGAAGGCAGCAGAAGCTGAGCCACAGTCCTTGTGCACCCCCTGGCCTGGCCCATGGAGAGCACGTGGAAGAGGAAGTAGAAGTCTCAGATCTGCCTTTATGTGGGAGTATGGGTGATTGTCTTGTGTTCCTCTCCCCCTTAACATGGAGGAAAAACTCCAAAATGAGCTTGCTTGTGCTCCACTTCCTCAATCCTTCTCTCATAATTCACTAAAATTATCATCATTGAGGGCTGATTTCCAGGGCTTTGCTTTATGCCCACAGGCCACCAAAGGAAGGATTCTTTGAACTGTTATTGGAGGGGAAAGCAGATGATCATTTTTAAAATAATTGTTATCACATATCTTCTCCCTCATAGCATGCATTCCCCAAGTCTCTGATCTTCCCGTACCTGGTTTATAGCTAGGGCTTAAATGAATTACCCAATTTCCCATGTCGGCTCAGATGGCCCCAGAAGACTAGCTTAACTCCCCAGGACATTTGTATGACTTTCTAATTGGGGGCCTATCTCCAAAAAGATCACTATCTATACCCACCTATGGGGGCTTCCTGCTCTTTAACAAGAACATGTAGAATACTGTTTATGCTCCCTAGGCTTATATCTTCTCTCTGTCAATTATTTGTTCATTAGATAGTTTGCTGTTACTCTTCAAGTTTCAGTTTCTACATTTATATAATTTGATTAAAAATAATTATTCTTTAAGGATGATATGAGACCAGACACATGAGTAAATGTAAAGTGTCTGGCCCAAAGTAGATGTATAATAAGTTTCCCTGTAAGGGAGCCACAGCCTTTCTACTGTACAGATCTGAGGCCTTTTCTCAGGCTTAGATTGACTCCCAGTGTTCCTTTGCTGTGGACACCAGTGCCTCAGCCACTTTCTTTTATCTCATGTTATATACCACTGTCTTAGGCTCTTGTGGGCCTCTGTAATTTTCTTTCATGGATATATTAAAGTACAAGTTTTACCCACGCTCTATTCTAAGTAAAATGGCCTTGCCCAGAGCTGATGCTGCCTACATAGCCACATTTTCTACCATATGATTCTGCCTGTCCTCCTTCCCCCCCACCGCAGGTAAATTTTTGTGGTAGGGTAGGGAGAAAGACCTGTTCTAAGGATGTAAGCTGGCCTATATGGGCTGGCTTGAAAAAATTAGCTAGGCCAATCAGATTCTCTCTTTCTTAAACGTAAAATATGAAACAGAAAATGACAACAACAACAACAAAAACAAATAGTGAATTTTTTTTTTGAGACGGAGTCTTGCTTTGTCACCCAGGCTGGAGTGCAGTGGTGTGATCTCAGCTCACTGCAACCTGCGCCTCGCTGGTTCAAGAGATTCTCCTGCCTCAGCCTCCTGAGTAGCTGGGATTACAGGCAAACGCCACCATGCCTGTCTAATTTTTGTATTTTTAGTAGACACAGGGTTTCACCATGTTAGTCAGGCTAGTCTCGAACTCTTGAACTTGTGATCCACCTGCCTCAGCCTCCCAAAGTGCTGGAATTACACACGTAAGCCACCGCATCTGGGCCAAACAGTGAATTATTACAGCTAAACAGTCATGAGATATAGTTGAGGCTGAAGAAGTCATGATAGGCCATGTATAGGAAGATTTGTTAGTAACCATGAGTAATTAGAGTAATTAGAGGCAGTCAAGTGATAGTGGAATGAAAAGAAGCATGCATTAAAAGCATAGCCAAGTCATTATAATGAAGACCTTAAACCTCTGCAATAAGTCTGTAGGTTCACCTTAAAGCCCAAAATATCCCTTACTCCAATCTTGCTGTGGTCCATTCCTGTTACTTTTCGATGAATGAATGATTCTCATCTTATCATCTAGTCCCCCCACCTACTCACCTCTTATTTCCCTGCCCTGAAGTGCCTATCTTGTCTGGTTACTTACTCTTTAGCTCTGTTATATTTCTGCCCTCCCTGCCTTAGAAGAAAACCTACGCACCATAAAGCATTTTGCGTATCATAGCAACTTGACTTCTGGAGAACTGAACTAGTGATCCTTGCTCTATCCCCTTTGACCTCCCTGGGTGAGATTCTAAAAATTATCTGATAAATGTGTTTCATTCCTCTACTGATTTGGTGTCTATGTTCACTCTGGAACTCCCCGTCTTTCCACTTTCTCTACAAAATCTCTCAACTCACACTAAATACATATATAAATTATCTACTGCTACAGAATGGAAATAAATGCAGCTACTTTGCTGTCACTGACTTGTGGCTTGGCTCTGACTCAACCTCTTGGGTGCAGGCAAGAGTAATAACTGAACAGTGGCATGTCAGCCAGTGGAAAGAAATGGCATGGAAATAGACTGAAGCAGGTAGGATATCGGGCTTTCTTGGACATTGTTCTGGATGAAGTGATAAAAGACAATTTAAAGAAAATTGGTCCATGAATTTAGGCATAATGATCAACCTGAATAAGGTGTCTGTACTACTGGTCTTCAGCTACAAATAACAGAAACCAATATAACCTGAGGCAAATAGGAAAATTTATTATAAGTCAGGGTATCTTACAAAACCCAAGGTTAAACAAGTTACTGGACCATAGAAATGGACTAGAACAGGCAACTTCAAAGTCTTTAAAAACTCAGACAACAGGCAACGTCATTTATTCTTCTCTTTATTTTTCTCCTTGTTTGATTCTCTGTGATTAGCAGCTTTCTCTGCTTCTTAGAAAACATGGGAAAATAGCTTGCCCATACGGCCAAGGCAGTATTGCTACAGGAAAAAAAAAAAAAAAATCTCTCCCTTCCTCCCTCTCTCATTCTCTCTCTCTCTCATTTCCCCTGAAATTTCAAAATTTTGGAAAAAGCTTCAAAACAGTCAGATGCTCCTCCTTGGGCCAATTGAGTTAGGTCTAGGGTTGGGACAGCAGTTTTAATCCACATTCACTTTAAGGATCCCATCCCTATGAGAATGGAAGTGGAAAATGGGAGATAGTTTAATGGGTCACCTGAAGTACACAGCCACTCCAAAAGGGATTTACTCAGTGGCCAAACAGAGGGCATGTATCTGAGAACAAGCCCCAAAGGGCTCTGCTTCCTCAGTAACTGTTCTCAGTTTTCAGTTCCTTAAGAGTGAGGAAAACAAAGATTTAAAATCGGATGGGTGTGGTGGCTCACACCTGTAATCCCAGCAATTTGGGAGGCCAAGTGATCCTGGCAGATCACTTGAGGCCAGGAGTTCAAGACCAGCCTGGCCAGCATGGCAAAACCCCGTCTCTATTGAAAATACTGAAAAATTAGCCAGGCATGGTGGCACATGCCTGTAATCTTAGCTACTTGGGAGGCTGAGGCATGAGAATAGTTTAAACCCAGGAGGTGGAGGTTGAAATGAGCCAAGATCTCGCCACTGACCTCCAACTGGGCAGCAGAGAGACTGTCTCAAAAAAAAAAAAAAAAAAAGATTTAAATGCAAGAAGAAGTTATACTAGTGAAATAAAATGACTAGCAGCCTGTTTAGTGTGTTGGGTCAAACCTAACCATGACTAGGCCTGTAACATAGTAAACACTAAAAAAATGTTAGCTGTTATTATGGTAATCAGAAGAGGCTAGGTGCAGTTGGACTCTGAGCAAACGGGATTAAATAATCTTTACAGATAGTTGCTGCAGAGCGTGAAGAAGCCTGAAGGAGGTTTCTGCTATGGAGGAGAATATACCTCCTTAGGAACCAAGACTTAGGCTGCTACATACAATGGTCTCTTCCTTGCACAGGGCTGATCAACAATGACAAATTCTTGGATTTGGACTCTATTTTTTGAGATTCTGTGCAAACTTTTCTTTTGTTATGACAACACAATTACCTCATCCTTGTTACAGTTGAATCCAAGACAACTCTCTGCACATCCCCCATCAACCAAATAATTCTATTCTAGTCGTTTCTACTTCAGAATCAGCCGGATTGAACATGGAAAGTTCCTGGTATTTTTTATTATGTTTAGAAGACGTATGGTCTCCTTTATAGAAATATGGAAAACACTCAAGTAACAATATTATAAACACACATCATCCCTCCAGGTTGACTACCTTTTGCTAATCTCCATTTTCTGTTGATTTCTTGAGAATTCCAACTGGAAAGGCTCTTTCTGACCTTGTCCCCAAATGTACCCTTTTGGGGGCCTGTGACTTCCTCTTGATGGTGGAGTCACATCATACACACATATGGAAATAATAATTGGAGTGAATCTGCCTACCATTCCACTAAGTAAGTCTGTGTCCCAGAGTGGGTGAAGGTTGGGAGACTTAAATCTGCTGTTCAATTGGGTGATTTCAGTTTCTGTGTACTTCTTGTAGTGTATTTCATCACCTTGAGTGAGTTACTAGTGTTTAAGTATATTTAATTTCCGTGCAATAAGGGCCATAACCACAAGCCAGCTACTTAATCTGCTGCTTAATTGAAGAAACAGGGATCTGTTCCAACACTGACCTCATTGATAACCATTATGTAGATATTTAACATGGAGCCTTCATAAATGACTTTAAAGGATAATTTTGACTATATGTAATTTTCCCTTAAATTTTGAATCTCCTCTAGAATCAGGCCTGAATATAAAATGAAATTTTACTGTACCAACTATAATCTGCTGGCTGAGAAAAATGGCTTTTGTCCCTTACCAGCCTACTAAGAGTTTGCGTTTTAGACAAGCTACTACAAAGTAAGTATAGCATAGAGAGAACACAAAAAGGCTTGGTCATGGACACCAACCCTTTGAACACTTGGCTAGTGGTTGTGAAATTTTCTAGTTGGTGCTTGGGAACTGGGGACTGGAGGTGGACATTGTACCCTCCATATACCACCTTACAACCGGTCTTAGTCCATTTGTGCTTCTATAACAGAATACCTGAAATTGGGTAATTTATAAACAGAAGAAATTTATTTTCTTACAGATCTGGAGGCTGGGAAGTCCAAGATCAAGGTGCTGGCAGGTTCAATTGTCTTGTGAGGGCCTTCTTGCTGCATCCACCAGAGGAAAGGAATAATATGTCCTCACATGGCAGAAGACAGAAGGGCGTACAAGTGAACAATTATTGAAGCCTCTTTTATAAGGGACTTAATCCCATTCGCATAGGGAGGTGCTCCCATGACCTAATCATCTCTTAAAGGATCTTTAATACCATCTTAATACCATCACAGTGCCATTAAGTTTTAACACCTGAACTTCGAAGAGGACGAATTGAAACCATAGCACCTAAGATTCTATTCTGCCAGTAGAGCGAAAGTTTATGGAAAAATAATGAATAGGGTAGTATATTTTCAAGTTAGCATCCAGGAAAAAGACAAATGTAAAGATATGTGGGATGAGGAATGGGGAATAAGATGCAGAAGTTTTGTTAAAAAGGGGACATTGATTGGGAAGGAATAGGATCCTGAAAATTGGAGTGGGAGACTATGAGAAGATCCCAAAGAAGATGGGGACATAAGACTCCTAAATTCTAGAGTGTCTTCTTTACTAGGCATTCTAGTCTTTTCTGAAAAGGTTAGCCCTGCTTTTCTTGAAGAACCTGCAATGACCTTCCTTGAGGTAGTTTCCTTGCAAGGCACTGCTGAGTCTCATCAGAACCTATCCATAACCCCTCTTTACTTCTAGACATATAGTTAGGCTCACGTTCCAAGAGGCCTTGAAAGGTGTGCTACACACAAAAACAACTGCATGACTTTCTTCATACAGACAGAAATCTGGGGAATATGTGTGGAAATGAACATTAGGGTGTGGGATAATTTTAGAAGGAATAGGAAGTTGAATCAGGCTAACTTTATTAATATGGGCCCACTAAGCAGAAATAATGAATTGAATGTTTTAGCTCAAGGTGTTAGGGCTCTAACAGTTTGGTTGGTTGGCTGAAACATGGACCAAAAGCGGCCTACACTAAATGAAGTTGAAATGACAGAACTGCATTGGTATACTAAAAAGGAAGGGATCTAAAGGCTTACAAAGATTAGAATGTTAGAGCCAATTTATTGTTTAAGATCCCTTTACCCACATTGGGAGAACACATCTTTCATCATGACTGTGTGAAATAGATTTGTGAGGGGGAACCCCAGAATCTTTGAAGAGTACTGTTGCTCTTCTCTCTAGGTCAGAAATTACAGTGGGAGCTGCTGCCACCAAACTGTGATCCCTAAATGCAATAAATACAATTGGATCCTGGGCCGGCAGGGTGCAAATGGTGGAACTAAATCATCAAAGAGAAGGTGAATGTGGTTACTGTGATGAACAGTGGAGTCAAAGCAATAATCAAACTAGTGTAACTTTCAGAGACCATTTGCACTGTCTTGTTAATCATCATGTCCCTAGAAAAGAAATAGATGGGCTGTCTTATAAATTCTTCCTTGACCTGTATCAGTAGGAGTGTTCCAGTTTGAATGAACAATGTCTAACTTGAATCACCAAAACATAGATCCACTGTCCAATCAACTCCTAGACTTCAGCCAGTTAATAGACCCAGAACCCCTTGAATGAAGGAGAAGCCAAGTCCCCTTGAGGAAGATTCCTATTATACTGCCAAAACTTTATACCGTTACTCTATTTCATAGACTTCCTCAAAGGAACCTATAGCCATTTATCAAGTGGCTATGCATTGGGGAAAAAGAAATAATCAGACATTTTGGATATTACTGGACACTGGTTCTGAACTGACATTCATTCCAGGAGACCCAAAATGTCACTATAGTCTACCAACTAGAGTAGGGGCTTATGAAAGTCAGGTGATCAATGTAGCTTTAGCTCACAGCTGTCTCACAGAGGGTCCAGTGGATCTCCAAACTCATTTGGTGGTTATTTTCAAGTTCCAGAATGCATAATTGGAATAGACATACTCAGCAACTGGCAGAGTTGGCACATTGGTTCCCTGACTGCAGATTCAGGGCTACTATGGTAGAAAAGGTTAATTGGAAGCTACTAGAGCTGCTTCTACGTAGGAAAATAGTGAACTGAAAGCAATACCACAGTCGTGGAGGGTTAACAGAGATTCGTACAAACATCAAGTACTTGAAAGATGCAAGATAGTGATTCCCACCACATCCCATTCAACTCACCCACTTGACCTGTGCAGAAAGCAGATAAATCTTGGAGAATGACAGTTAAATCATGAATGTAACCAGGTGTTTATCTCCAATTACAGCTGCTCTTCCAGATGTGATTTTGTTGATGAGCAAATTAATATATCTCCTTTTAACTGGTATGTTGCTATTGATCTGGCAAATGCTTTTTCTTGATACTTATTAATAAAAAAGACCACCAGAATCAGTTTTCTTTCAGCTGACAAAGAAATACATCTTCACTATCCTATGTCAGGAGCATGTCAACTCCCTGGCCCTGTGTCATAATTTTGTCTGCAAGGTCCTTAATTGCCTCTCCTTTCCACAAGCCATCATACTGGTCCATTGCATTGATCATATTATGCAGACTGGACCTAGTGAACAAGTAGCAACTACTGTAAACATATTGGTGAGAAATTTGCATGTCAGAGGGTAGGAAAAAAGTCAGGGACCTTCCAACTCAGTGAAGTTTCTAGATGTCCAGTGATGTGAGGCATGCTGAAATATCACTTCTAAGGTAAAGGATAAGTTGTTGCATCTGGCCCCTACTACACCCAAAAAAAGAGGCATAATGGCTAGTGAGCCTCTTTGGATTGTAGAGGCAACAAATTTCTCACTTGGGTGTGCTGCTCCTGCCACATTTGTCAAGTAACCTAAAAAGCTGCTAGTTTCGAGTGGAACCAAGAGGGCTCCACAACAGGTTTTGGCTGCCATGCAAGCTGTTCTGATATGTGGGCTACTTGATCCAACTGGTCTAGTGGGACTTGAAGCGTCAGTGGCAGGTAAAGGTGCTGTGTGAAGCTTTTGTAAGGCTCCTATAGATGAATCAAGTGCAGGCCGTTAGGATTTTGGAGCAAAGCCATGCCATCCTTTCTGGATAACTATTTTATTTTTGAGAAATGTTTTTTGGCTTCTTAGTGGGCTTTATTTATTTTTTTTTAGAGAGATACAGTGTCTCGTTCTGTTGCCTAGGATGGAGAGCAGTGGCATGATCATGTAACCTTAAATTCCTGGGCTCAAGTAATCCTCCAGATTCAGCATCCTGAGCAACTGAGACTATAGACATGCATCACCATGCCTGGCTAATGTTTATACATTTTTTCTTTTGTAGAGATGGGGTCTCATTATGTTGCCCAGGCTGATCTCAACCTCCTGGCCTCAAGTGATCCTCCTGCTTCAGCCCACCAAAGTGCTGGGACTACAAGTGTTAGCCACCATGTGAAGCCCTTACTGGGTCTTAGTAGAGACTGAACACCTAGCCATGAGCCATCACATTACCATGCAACCTGAGCTACTTTAATTTGTGTGGATAATTTCTTGGACATGACTATCTGTGCATCTTTTAATTATAGTGTGGTACTCTGCACTTAACGTTGTTCTACTGCACCCCGAATTAACAATCCTAGAGCAGTTAGAACCAGGAAGACCGTGGAGAAAGCTTATTTGTAGCATTGGATAGTTGCACATAGCATAGTTTGTGGAGGCAAGTACTTTGTAGGGGAGTAGTATGGGGGGTTGCTACTCATTAGAAATCTACTGGAAGTTTGAGCCAAACACAAGTGAGAGGTATATCCTCAAGGGTCAGACAAGGGAAAACTTGTGACAGGAAAAGTCATCTGATTCCCTTACAGGTCCACCAGTTTCCCTCTGCTGCCTGTATTATCTGTATTCATAGGAAGGAAACTTTGTGTGACTTAGTGCAATTCCAGGTTGTTAACAGGAGCTTATAATGTTAGAGTCAGACAAGCTTGTTTGTTATCTGTCTTCAACTCAGCATCTAGGTTTTGCACTCAACATCCAATGACAACATCCAGAGGTTAATTTCACACAAATGTATGGGCAATGATACTAGCTGGTTGTTTTGCCCATTAGTTGATGCAGTTTCTTCATTGTGTCGAGTATCTTTACCATTTGGTATGTTTTTGCAGTGGCTGCTACTGGTTGTTTAGTGCTTTCTTCAGGAGCTTTTGTAAGGCAGGCCTGGTGGTGATGAAATCTCTCAGCAATTGCTTGTCTGTAAAGGATTTTATTTCTCCTTCACTTATGAAGCTTAGTTTGGCTGGATAGGAAATTCTGGGTTGAAAGTTCTTTTCTTTAAGGATGTTGAATATTGGCCCCCACTCTTCTGGCTTGTAGGATATCTGCTGAGAGATCCACTGTGAGTCTGCTTGGCTTCCCTCTGTGGGTGACCTCGTCTTTCTCTCTGGCTGCCCTTAGCATTTTTTCCTTCATTTCAACCCTGGTGAATCTGATGATTATGTGCCTTGGGGTTGCTCTTCTTGAGGAATATCTTTGTGGTGTTCTCTGTATTTCCTGGACTTGAATGTTGGCCTGCCTTGCTAAGTTGGGAGAATTCTCCTGGATAATATCCTGAAGAGTGTTTTCCAACTTGGCTTCATTCTCTCCGTCACATTCAGGTACACCGATCAAATGTAGATTAGGTCTTTTCAGATAATCCCATATTTTTTTGAGGCTTTGTTCATTTCTTTTCACTCTTTTTTCTCTAATATTGCCTTCTCGTTTTATTTCATTGAGTTGATCTTCAATCTCTGATATCCTTTCTTCTGCTTCATCGATTCGGCTATTGAAACTTGTGTATGCTTTGTGAAGTTCTTGTGCTGTGTTTTTCAGCTCCGTCAAGTCATTTATGTTCTTCTCTGAGCTGGTTATTTTAGTTAGCATTTCATCTAACCTTTTTTTCAAGGTTCTTGGTTTCTTTGCATTGGGTTAGAATATGCCCCTTTATCTCAGAGAAGTTTGTTACTACCCACTTTCTGAAGCCTGCTTCTGTCAATTCATCAAACTCATTCTTTTTTTTTTAAGTTTTTAAACTTTTTATTTGCATATTTAAAAAATTGTGCATTCCAATAATTAAAATCATTTAAACAAAAAAATGACACTCTGATTAAACTGGATACCTTGGGCCAGCTTGGTTTTACTCTAGATTTCACATTCGTCCCACCCCACTTCCTCCACCCCACTTCTTCCTTCACCAACATGCAAGTTCTTTCCTTCCCTGCCAGCCAGATAGACAGATGGGAGAGGCAGGCGCAGCCTTCATTGTCAGTAGTTCTTTGATGTGAAAGGGGCAGTGCAGTCATTTAAACTTGATCCAAGCTCTTTGCATCTTACAAAGTTAAACAGCTAAAAGAAGTAAAATAAGAAGGCAAGGCTTATGGAATGTACAGTGCATATTGGCAGCACACGACTCATTATGATTTGCCTGCTTGCTTCTCCTGTTCAATTGTTTCTTTGGAAGGCAGTGGATTTTTCTCATGCGTTTCTGTCTTCTTCAGTTTCGACTTATCAAATTTCTCTCTCGGCCATATTGGGTTTCTCAGACATGGTTGTGGAGGAAAAGTGGAGCAAAGCGCACAAATGAGCAAAGTCTGGTCTGCGCAGTGGCCACCACCGAATTCCAAACTCATTCTTTATCCAGTTTTGTTCCCGTGCTGGCAAGGAGTTGTGATCCCTTGGAGGAGAAGAGGCATTCTGGGTTTTGATGATTTCAGCCTTTTTGCACTGCTTTCTTCCCATCTTTGTGGATTTATCTACCTTTGGTCTTTGAAGTTGGTGACTTTCAGTTGGGGTCTCTGAGTGGATGTCCTTTCTGATGATGTTGAAGCTATTTCTTTCTGTTTTTTAGTTTTTCTTCTAACAGTCAGGCCCCTCTGCTGCAGGAATATTGGAGGTCCACTCCAGACCTGCTTGCCTGGGAATCACCCCCGGGAGCTGCAGAAGAGCAAGTATTGTTGCCTGTTCCTTCCTCTGGTAGCTTCATCCCGGAAGGGTACCCGCCAGATGACAGCCAGAGCTCTCCTGTATGAAGTATATCCAAAGTGTTTCTTTGGATATACAGAAGTCAGGGAGCCACTTGAGGAGGCAGTCTGTCCCTTATAGGAGCTCAAGTGCTGTGCTGGGAGCTCCACTGCTCCCTTCAGAGCTGCTGGGCAGGTATGTTTAAGTCTGCTGAAGTGGGACTCACAACTGCCCCTTTTCCCAGGTGCTGTGTCCCAGGAAGGTGGGGCTTTATTTATAAGTCCCTGATGGGCTGCTGCCTTTTTTCAGAGATGCCCTATCCAGCAAGGAGGTAATCTAGTCACAGTCTGCCTGCAGAGGCCTTGCTGAGCTGCTGTGGGCTCAGCCCAGCTACTGTGTAAACTTCCTTGTGCTTTCGTTTACACAGGCAAGGTTAGAACTGCCTCGATAATGGCAGGCGCCATCTCAGGCTGAGCTCAAACTGCTGTGCTGGCTGCAAAAATCTCAAGCCATTGGGATTCAGTTTGCTCGTCTTTGTGGGTGTGGGAGCCACCAAGCCAGATCACTTGGCTCCCTGCTTTCATCTCCCTTTTTGTTTCAGGGGAATGGGCAGTTCTGTCTTATAGGTGTTCCAGGCACCAGCTAAAATGGCCACCCAGTTTTGTACTGGAAACCCACCATGCTGGGAATGTCCTCATCTCTGGGCTATAAAGACTGTGGAAAAAGCACAGTATCTGAGCCGGAGTGCTAGAGTGCCCAGAAAAGTCCCTGATGGCCTTCCTTGGGTACTAAAGGGGGAGTTCTCCAGTCTCTTGTACTTCCTTTTTGAGGCAACACCCCACCTTGCCTCAGTTTGCCTTCCTTGGGCTACACCCACTGTCCAACCAGTTCCATTGAGATGAAACTGGTACCTCGGTTAGAAATGTGGAGATTACTTGCCTTCTGCATTGCTCTCACTGGGAACTGCACTCTGGAGCTGTTCCTATTTGGCCATCTTGGTGGAAGTCTCCTCTTAATTCTATCAATTGTTTCTTTGCCTGTGCAGAAGCTTTTTAGTTTATATAATCTCATTTATCTATTTTTACTTTTGTTGCCTGTGGTTTTGGGTTCATATCCAAAAAAATCATTGCTCATACCAATGTCATGAAGTTCTCCCCTAGGATTTCTTCTAGCAGTTTTACAGTTGTAGTTCTTACATTTAAGCCTTTTATCCATTTGAGTTGATGTTGGTATATGGTGTGACATGAGGGTCTAATTTCATTCTTCTGCATGTGGATGTCCAGTTGTTCCAACACTTTCCTTTCCCTATTGTATGTTCTTGATACTTTTGTCAAAAATCAATTGACTGTAAATGTGAGGATTTATTTCTGGGTTGCCTCCTCTGTTCTATTAGTCTGTTTTAATGCCAGTACCATGCCTTTTGATTACTATCACTTTGTAATATATTTTAAAGTCAGGTATTGTGATGTATTGTTTCTTTTGCTCAAGGTTGCTTGGCTATTTGAGGTCTTTTGTGGTTCCATACAAATTTTGGATTGTTTTCTATTTCTATGAAAATGTCATTGAAATTTTCTTTTTTTTTTTTTTTTTTTTTTTGATGTCATGGAGGACAGTAAGTCATTGAAATTTGATAGGGATTGCATTGAGTCTATAGATTGCTTTGGATGGTATGGACATTTTAACAATATTAACTTTTCTAATCTATGAACATGAGATTTTTTTTATTTATTTGTGTCTTCTTCAGTTTCTTTCATCAGTGTTTTATAGTTTTCAGTGTACAACTCATTTATTTCCTTAGTGATATTTATTCCTAAGTATTTTTTGATGCTATGATAAATGTGATTGTTTCTTGATTTCTTTTTGGGATAGTTCATTATTAATGTATAGAAACACTTCTGGCCAGGTATGGTGGCTCATGCCTGTAATCCCAGCACTTTGGGAGGCTGAAGTGGGTGGATCATGAGGTCAGGAGTTCAAGACCAGCCTGACCAACATGGTGAAACCCCATCTCTGCTAAAAATGCAAAAATTAGCTGGGTGTGGTGGCATGCACCTGTAATCCCAGCTACTTGAGAGGCTGAGGCAGCATTGCTTGAACCCGGGAGGCAGAGGTTGCAGTGAGATGAGATTGTGCCACTGCACTCCAGCCTGAGTGACAGAGCAAACTCCATCTCAATAAATAAAATAAAATACCAAAACAAAACCTTTACCAGGCACGGTGTCTCACACCTGTAATCCCAGCACTTTGAGATACCAAGGTGGGAGAATCATGAGGTCAGAATATGGAGACCATCCTGGCTAAGCCACTTTATTGCATTTAAAAACCTGTCTCTACTAAAAATACAAAAAATTAGCCGGGTGTGGTGGTGCATGCCTGTAGTCCCAGCTACTCAGGAGGCTGAGGCAGGTGAATCACTTGAACCCTGGAGGCAGAGGTTGCATGAGCCGAGATCACACCACTGCACTCCAGCCTAGGTGACAGAGTGAGACTCTGTCTAAAAAAAAAAAAAAAGAAAGAAACACTTCTGTTTTTGTATGTTGATTTTATATCTTGTAGCTTTACTGAATTCTTTTATTAGTTCCAACAGTTTTCTGTGGGTTTTCTATCAATAAGACCATGTTGTCTGCAAACAGTGACAATTTAACTTCTTTCTAATTTAGATGCATTCCTTTCTCTTGCCTAATTGCTCTGGCTAGGACTTCCAGTACTATGCTGAACAGAAGTGGCAAGAGTGGCCTTCTTTGCTGTCCTTATGTGCCATAAACTCTCAGCTGCCTTTAGTGTTTGTGGGATTTAACAAGTAACACATTCTGTTGGGTTTTCCTGATATACATATTTCTGGGGAAAAAAAAGAGAACTGTGTAATGATTTTTCATTTACCTGTTGAAAAGTAATTATCAGTTCTGCACAACAGCAGATGCAGGTTATTTAAGATGCAGCTTGATTTATCAAATTAATGTGCAGATGACAATACTGGCTTTGTGACTCTATGTTCAGCTAATTTAGGTTTGTGAGATTAATATTAGGATTTTTTGTTTTGTTTTGTAAGACAAAGAAGACTATTATTTGTGCAAGCATTACTCTTTGAAATAAAATTCGCATGTAGCCAATGTTTCCTGCCCACACTTATTTTTTCTATAGACATTTAACATAATTTGACTTGGAACTAGTGTTTTATTTTTAGATTTCTTATTTATTTCTTTATAGATTATTCTGCTTCAAAATATGTATCAGATTAATACATTGGCAAAGTGTCATTGTGGAAAAAACGTAACCATATTGAACTATTTCATAGTTCAAGATGTGTATATATCAGAAATATAATCACTGGGAGAAGTCTGAGAAAGCTATATTGCCTTTATTTCTAACATTTAACTGTAGTTTCTTATAGCTCTTATTGTATCTCTTACATTATACAGTGTAGGCAGGGCCATCTAACTTACCAGTTGCTTCCCTTTTTGACGACTGGTACCTTCATTCATTTTCAAAGGAATTTACTGATCATGAGGTTGGAAAGTCTGTATTTCTCTTTCTTATTATGTATTAATAATCATAAATGTCTAGATTCACCAGACTATTTGTCTCAGTGGAGAAAACGTATAAAGCCACTTTATTGCATTTTGTGTTTTAATGTTACAATTTGAGATCTGTATATTTATACACAGCCCTGTGGTTTTTTTTTTTTTTAAATAATGTACAAAGGAAGAAAAGAGTGGACATCTTTGTCTTGTTACTGATCTAGAGAAAAGGCTTTCAACTTATTACCATTGAGTATTATGTTATTTCTGGGTTTGTTACATATGACCTTTATTATGTTGAGGTACATTCCTTCTACACCTGATTCGTTGATAGTTTTTTGTCATGAAGGGATGCTGAATTTTGTTAAATTCTTGTTCTGCATTTGTTGAGATGATCATATGGTTTTCGTTCATCTGTCACATTTATAGATTTGTGTATGTTGAACCATCCTTGCATCCTTGGGATAAATCCCACTTGAATATCATACATTATCCTTTTAATGTGCTGTTGAATTTGGTTTGCAAGTTTTGTTTGAGATTTTTGCATCTATATTCATCAGGGACATTAGCCTGTAATTTTCTTTCTCTTTTTCGTTTGAAAGAGGGTCTCTCGGCCGGGCGCGGTGGCTCAAGCCTGTAATCCCAGCACTTTGGGAGGCCGAGGGGGGTGGATCACGAGGTCAAGAGATCGAGACCATCCTGGTCAACATGGTGAAACCCCGTCTCTACTAAAACTACAAAAAATTAGCTGGGCATGGTGGTGCGTGCCTGTAATCCCAGCTACTCAGGAGGCTGAGGCAGGAGAATTGCCTGAACCCAGGAGGCGGAGGTTGCTGTGAGCCGAGATTGCGCCATTGCACTCCAGCCTGGGTAACAAGAGCGAAACTCCGTCTCACTTAAAAAAAAAAAAAAAAAAAGAAAGAGGGTCTCACACTGTCACCCAGGCTAGAGTGCAGTGGCACAATCACATCTCACTGCAGCCTCAACCTCCCCAGGCTCAGGTGAACCTCCCACCTCAGCCTCCCAAGTAGCTGGGACTACAGGTGTGTACAACCATACCCAGCTAATTTTTTTTTTTTTTTTTTGAGATGGGGTTTCACTCGTTACCCAGGCTGGAGTGCAATGGCACAATCTCGGCTCACTGCAACCTCCGCCTCCTGGGTTCAAGCAGTTCTCCTGCCTCAGCCTCCCGAGTAGCTGGGACTACCGGTGTGCGCCACCATGCCCAGCTAATTTTTGTATTTTTAGTAGAGACAGGGTTTCACCTTGTTGACCAGGATGGTCTCAATCTCTTGACCTCGTGATCCACCCGCCTCGGCCTCCCAAAGTGCTGGGATTATAGGCGTGAGCCAATGCACCCGGCTCCAGCTAATTTTTTTTTTTTTTTTTGTAGAGATGGGTTTTTGCCATGCTGCCCAGGCTGGTCTCAAACACCTGGGCTCAAACGATCTTCCCGCCTCAGCCTCCCAAAGTGCTGAAATTACAGATATGAGTGATTGTGCCCAGTTAGCCCACAATTTTCTTTTTGTGTAGTGTCCTTTGGCTTTTATATTGGGGTAATGCTGGCCTCATAAAATGAGCTTGGAAGTGTTCCCTCTTTTTTTTTTTTTGGAAGCATTTGAGAAGAATTGGTATTAGTTCTTTAAATATTTGGTTGGTAGAGTACCACAGTAAAGCCATTAGGTCCTGGGCTTTTCTTTGATAGGAGACTGTTTATTGCTGGTTCAACCTCCTTACTCATTATTGGTCTGTTTAGATTTTTTTATTTCTTCATGATACACTCTTGGTGGGTTGGCTGTGTCTAGGAATTCATCTGTTTCTTCTAGGTTATCCAATTTGTTGGCATATAATTGTTCATAGAAGTCTCCTTTGTATTTCTGTGGTATCATTTGTAATGTCTCCTCTTGCATTTCTAATTTAATTTAGTTAAGTCCTCTTTTTCCTCTTAGTCTAGCTAAAAATTTGTTGATTTTATCTTTTCAAAACACAAACTCTTAATTTTGTTGATCTTTTCTATTGTTTCTATAGTCTCTATTTCTTTTATTTCTGCTCTGTTATTTATATTTCCTTCCTCCTGCTAACTTGGGGCTTAGTTTATTCTTTTTTTTCTAGTTTGTTGATGTGCAATGTTAGGTTGTTTTGCTTTTTTCTTTTATGATGTAGGTGTTTATTGCTATAAGCTTCCCTCTTAGAACTAGGTTTTTTGGTTGGTTGTTTTTGTTTCGTTTTTCTGTATTTTTTCTTTTTATGAGACAAGGGTCTCACTCTGTTGCCAAGGTTGGAGTGGAATGGCATGATCATGGCTCCCTGCAACCTTGACCTGCTGGGCTCCAGCAATCCTCCTGAGTAGCTGGGATGACAGATGTGTGCCACCATGCCTGGCTAATGTTTTATATTTTGGAGAGATGAGGTCTTATTAGACAGCCCAGGCTGGACTCAAACTTTTGGACTCAAGCAACCCTCCTGGCTCAGCCTCCTGAATAGCTGGGACTATAGGCATGCACTATCTCACCTGGTTTTTATAAATTCATTCAGCCACTGTATGTCTTTTGACAGGAAAATTTAATCCAGTTACATTCAAGGTAACTATTGATAGGTAAGGACTTACTACTGCCATTTGGTTAATTGTTTTCTGATTGTTTAGTAGATTTTTCCCCTTTATGTCCCTCTTGCTTTGTTTTGTGATTATGTATTTCCTTTAGTAGTATGTTTTTTGTTTGTTTGTTTTCCTGTTTGTTTGTTTTGAGATGGAGTCTTGGTCTGTTGCCCAGGCTAGAGTGCAGTGGCACAATCTTGGCTCACCATAACCTTTGCCTCCCTGGTTCAAGCAATTCTCCTGCCTCAGCCTCCTGAGTAGCTGGGATTACAGGCATGAGCCACCACGCCTGGCTAATTTTTTGTATTTTTCCTAGAGATGGGATTTCACCACGTTGGCCAGGCTGGTCTTGAGCTCCTGACCTTAGGTGATCCGCCCGCCTTGGCCTCCCAAAGTGCTAAGATTACAAGCATGAGCCACTCCGCCCAACCAGTAGTATGTTTTGATTTCTTACTCCTTTTTTTTCTTTTTATTTTTTCTCTAGACGGAGTTTCATTCTTGTTGCCCAGGCTGGGGCGCAATGGTGCAATCTCGGCTCGCTGCAACTTCCACCTCCCAAGTTCAAGCAATTCTCCTGCCTCAGCCTCCTGAGTAGCTCGAATTACAGGCATGCGCCACCACGCCTGACTAATTTTGTATTTTTAGTATTGACAGGGTTTCTCCACGTTGGTCAGGCTGATCTTGAACTCCCAGCCTCAGGTGATCCACCTGCCTCAGCCTCCCAAAGTTCTGGGATTACAGGCGTGAGCCACTGCGCCTGGCATGATTCCTTACTTTTTATCTTTTGTGTATCTAGTATAAGTTTTTGCTTTGTGGTTACCATGAGGCTTACAAAAAACATAACAGGCTGATTGAAGTTGATAGCAACATAACTGTGACTGCATAATATAACTCTACAGGCTGGGAGCAGTGGTTCACACCTGTAATCCCAGCACTTTGGGAGGCCGAGGTGGGTGGATCACCTGAGGTCAGGAGTTTGAGACCAGCCTGGCCAACATGGCAAAACCCTGTCTCTGCTAAAAATAACAAAAATTAGCTGGGCGTGGTGGCAGGCACCTGTAGTCCCAGCTGCTCGGGAGGCTGAGGCAGGAGAATCTTTTGAACCCAGGTGGAGGAGGTTACACTGAGCTGAGATTGCGACATTGCACTCCAACCTGAGCAACAAGAGTGAAACTCCATCTCAAAAAAAAGAACTCAGGCCGGGCGCAGTGGCTCACACTTGTAATCCCAGCACTTTGGGAGGCCGAGGCAGGTGGATCACGAGATCAAGAGATCGAGACCATCCTGGTCAACATGGTGAAACCCCGTCTCTACTAAAAAAATACAAAAATTAGCTGGGTATGGTGGCACACGCCTGTAGTCCCAGCTACGTGGGAGGCTGAGGCAGAAGAATTGCTTGAACCCAGCAGGCGGAGGTTGCGGTGAGCTGAGATCGCGCCATTGCACTCCAGCCTGGGTAACAAGAGCAAAACTCTGTCTCAAAAAAAAAAAAAGAAAAAAGAAAGAACTCTACAATTTTACTCCACCCTTTCCCACATTTAAAATTTTTGAGATCACAATTTACTTTTTTTGTATTTTGTATCTCATAACAAATTATTGTAGCTATTGTTCTTTTTAATAGTTTCGAATTTTAAACTTCATACTAAACATTTAAGTGATTTACACACTGCCATTACAGTATTAGAGTATTCTGAATATGGCCATGTACTTACTTTGACCAGTAAATTGTATACTTTTATATGTTTCTGTCTTACTAACTAGCAGGGTTTTTTTCCTTCAGTACTTTGAATATATTATCTTATTCTCTCCTGGCCTGCAAGGTCTTTGCTGAGAAATCTCCTGCAAGCTTTATGGAAAGTCCCTTATACTTTATTTGCTTATTTTTTCTTGTCGCCTTCAGGACTCTCCTTCTGTTTTTAATTGTTGACAGTTTTATTATAAAATGTCTTGGTGTAGTCTTGTTTGGATTGAAGACCTTTGCCTTTCCTATACCTGGATATTCACATCTTTCTCCAAACTTGGAATTTTTTCCGCTATTATTTTTTAAATAAATTTTCTACCCCTTTGTCTTTCTCTTCTTTGTGAACTCAATTCCAATATTTGTTCTTTAATGGTGACCCATCAATCCTATATACTTTCTTTATTCTGTTTCATTCATTTTTTTCCTCCTGATTGTATATTTTCAAATAACCTGATTTCCTACAGCCATACCACACTGAACATGCCCAATCTCATCAAATAACCTGATTTCTAGTTCATGATTTCTTTCTTCTGTTTGATCAATTCTGCTGTTTATGTTCTTTTACATTTTTCAGGTCATTTATTGTATTTTTTAGCACTAGAATTTCTGGGGTTTTAAATAAAATTTTAATCTCTCTATTAAATTTCTCCTTCTTGTCATTTAATATTTTCCTGATTTCATTGAATTGTTCACCTGGATTTTCTGAATTTTCACTGAGCTTTCATAAAACAATTATTTTGAATTCTTTTTCTGGCAATTTGTATATCTCCATTTGTTTTTTTTTTTTTTTTTTTTTTTTGAGACGGAGTTTCGCTCTTGTTACCCAGGCTGGAGTGCAATGGCGCGATCTCGGCTCACCGCAACCTCCGCCTCCTGGGTTCAGGCAATTCTCCTGCCTCAGCCTCCTGAGTAGCTGGGATTACAGGCACGCACCACCATGCCCAGCTAATTTTTTGTAGTTTTAGTAGAGACGGGGTTTCACCTTGTTGACCAGGATGGTCTCGATCTCTTGACCTCGTGATCCACCCGCCTTGGCCTCCCAAAGTGCTGGGATTACAGGCTTGAGCCACCGCGCCCGGCGTATATCTCCATTTGTTTGAGATCAACTACTGGGAGATTATTGTGTTCTTTTAGTTGTATTATGTCTCCTTGGTTTTTCATGTTCTTATTGCTTTACATTGATGTCTATGCATTTTGAGGAAGTAGGGACTTATTTCAGTCTTTTCAGACAGCCTTTGTCTTCGGAGGCCCTTCACTAGTCAGCCCACCCAGAGATTCTAGGCAGTCCATCTGGCGTGGTCCAATGGCAAGCTTGCCATCAGTCCTTGGGCAGGCTGGCCAGGCACCTGGAACAGTATGTGGGTGGGCCTGACACCTCAGTCCACAGGGTTGAGTCTGAAGCCTCGATCCACTGGTGTGGAACTGTTAGTTGGTTGTACATGGATGTCCAGGGGACTGGGTTCATGTCAGTGAGCCTGGAGCCTTTATCTATGGGAGTTAGCTTGAAGCCTGGGTCCACAGTTGCTGGCCTAGGGTTGGGTGGTGGGCCTGTAGCCTGAATCTATAGGGCTGGCCTGGAACTAGGACAGTCCTAGAGCCTGAATCAATGGGGCAAGCCTGGATTCAAGGTCTGTGCGGCCTGGCCTGGAGTCTGGGTTTGCAAGGGGTGGTCTTGGAGCCTTCATTCATAAGATTCAGCCTGGCACTCAGGTCTACTGTGTTGCATCTGGAACCTGGGTATGCTGGAGCAGGCCTGGACCCTGGATCCTCTGGAGCCTGGGACCACAATATGATACCTGGAGCCTAGGACTAGCATGGTGCTGGGCCAGTATAAAGTCTGGGTATGTGGGGGCTAGTCTAGTGTTTGGAGCTCACTAAGACTTGCCTGAAACCTGGAACTATGGGAACCAACCTGCAATTTATCTCCTGGTGCCAGCCTGGACATTGAGTATACAGATCCTGGTCTACAGGCTAAGTCTCTGAGGGGTGTCCTCAGCCGTCAGGCCTTGGGAACCTAGATACATAGGGTCAGCCCTGGAACCTGGGTCATGGAGCCATGACAGAGCAGGGGTCTACTTGGATAGGCCTGAATCCTGGGTCTGCTAGAGCAGTGTTGGACCCTGAGTCTGCTAAAGCATTGGGCTGCAGGGGCCAGCATAGAGGGTAGAATCACAGTGACCTGCCTGGTACTGGACAGACCTAAAGCTTGTGTCCTTAGGTACCCACCTGGTTTTTGAGGCCAGAGGTACTGACTTGATGCTGTGGCAGGCCTGAAGTGGGGCTGCAGGAACTGGCTTGACACTGGGTAGGCCTGGATTCTACATCTACAGGGGCAATCCTGTAGGCTGAGTCTACAGGTGCTGGCCTGATGACTAGGGATATAAGGGCCAGCCTGATACTGTGGTGGGCTTGAAACCCTGGGCCATGGAGGTCAGCCTGGTGCTAGGGATGGTCTGGAGTTTAGGGCTACTACAAGTGTGAAGATCAAGTTCACTGGACAGGCCTGGAGCCTCAGGCTGCAGGATCCTACCTGGTGCTGGGGTGGGCTTAGAGGCTCAATAAGTGGGTACCAGTCTTCAGCCTGGGGCTGCAGGGGCTGGCCTGATGCTGGGTGGTCTTGGAGCCTGTCCATAGGGGCCAGCCAGGAGGCAGGGTCCACAGGTACTGGCCTGATGACTAAAGCTGTAGGGGTTAGCCTGATGTTGGGGTAGGTTTGAAACCTGTGGCATGGGGACTAGCCCAGTGCTGGAAGGGCAGGGTGTCCAAAGCCTGGGGCCACTGGGGTGGGCCTGATACCTGAGGCCACAGGGGTTGGCTTGGTGCTGGGTTGGCCTGGATCCTGTATCCACAGAGTCTGGCCTGATGAACTAACTAGGGCTGTGGTGACCAGTTGGTGCTGGAGTAGGCCTGAAGCCTGTGGCCATGGAGGCGTGCTTGGTTTTGGGGCAGTCCAGAGCCTGGGACTGCTGAGGTCATCCTAGTGGTGGAACAGACTGGAAACTGAGTCCACTGTGCAGGCCTGGAGCCTGAGGCTATGGGATCTTGCCTGGTACTAGGCCAGGGCTGGAGGCTCAGTCCTTAGGTATCAGCCTGAAGTCTGGATCTGTGGAAGCCTGCCTGTTACTGGGTTTTACAGAGGCAGACCCAGTTTAGGGATCCAAGGCAAAGTATGGTGCTCACTTCTCTCTTCTTCCCCCAAGCAGAGGATCTCTCCATGCTGTCTGGTGCTAGGGGAGGGGTAACATGGGTAATGTAAACTGGTCCTTCTTACACTCTTCTGGAGAATCCTATTCCACTATCTTGCTGATGTCCATCCAAAAGTCCACTGATTTAACTATTAACCTCATCCAAAAAACATACTTGCACAGAAACACCATCACTGAAATATTCAGAATAATGTTTGACCAAATATCTGGGCACCATGGCCCAGCCAAATTGATACATAAAATTAACCATTCATGGCAAAGTGCCAATCTCTTTCCACCTCAATAAATGGGGCTTGTACTGGAGGAGGAGAGAGATCATAATAATTAATAGAAAAACAGGCCAATAGTTGTTAGGGCATACATTGTTGGTTGGGTTTATATTTATCATCATCCCAGGGATTAGGAATTATAATTTTAACTCTGTAATCCCAGATAGTTTGTTGGTATTTCTTGCGGATTACAGCGTTTTTAATTTGACTGCAACAATCATGAGCCTCCTAGTTGCAATATTGGGTGCATACTATCATGGGGAATTCCTTAAATGAGATTTGATAGACAGTGGACAGTAGTTCCAATTGCTTGATTACACTAATTAATAACAGTGGGTTTCATTTGATTTTAAGTAAAAATTGGTTCACAGGGCTTAGAAGTCACCTCTGGGTCACCAGAAATATTGTAGACTCTGGCTTGGCTGGAAGAAGTGTTGCTAGCAATAATAGAGATAGGATGTAGAGTGCTAGCTGGAGTGTTGATATCTGTGATCATGTTAATAGAATTAACAAATCTGAATAACCAACAGAGTGGTTTTCATTGTCCCCAGTCTGACCAGTGCTGTGTATCTCTCTTTGGTAAGCATGTGGCATGCTAAGGTGATCCACCAATGGACATGTAGTTGACACTGGTGAGAACAGGAAAAAGTCAGAAGTCATCTGTGGCCAGCACTAATGGATCTGTTTTTCCCCTTTGTATTGCCCAAAGGCAATTAATTATACCTCCTGGTAAGCAGATCCAGATTTGTTTCATAGTGTCTTTAGAGGAGCAAAGTATGTGAGTCATATGTCTTTCTTTCTTCAGATAGTAGTGTGTGGTTTATGCTGCAGGCCAAGGTTGTTCCAGAGTTGATGGTTTACTTCAGGTCCTCATTGGGATTGAGGAGGAAGTGACTAGGCTCTGTATTTTCTATGAAGAGGAAAGCAAAAGTGAAAGTATCAGGTTCTTTTTCTGTGGGTGGTAATGTCGTGGGCTCCCATGTTTGTAAAAACTGGTAACTGTGTTGAATTCGGTGTGGGTATAAACAACAACAGAAGTTACAACATCTCTGTTGGTGGTCTTCTGGTTTGTTGTAAATTTAAATATGGCATAGTTGTGCCATAGAAGTGTGAATTTAATGTAACCAAGACTGTGAATAGTATTTTTAATTATATGGGATCACTGTCCTCAGAGTTCTCTCAATAGCCATTCCTCTTTTAAAAATTAACATAGAAATTTATTCGAATTCAAAATAATATGGTTATATCTCAGTAATCCCTGTTTTAAAAGCCCATTACTGGTGAAGCCCCATCTCTACTAAAAACACAAAAATTAGCTGGGCGTGGTGGCGCGCCTGTAGTCCCAGCTACTCAAGAGGCTGAGGCAGGAGAGTTGCTTGAACCCGGGAGGTGGAGGCTGAAGTGAGCCGAGATTGCAACACTGCACTCCATCCTGGCAACAGAGTGAGACTTCGTCTCCAAAAGAAAAGAAAAAGCCCATTACATTTTTTTTTTCTTGAGACAGGGTCTCACTCTGTTGCCCAGGCTGGAGTGCAGTGGTGCAATCAGGGTTCACTGCAGCTTTACCCACCAGGCTCAAGTGATCCTCCTACCTCAGCCTCCTTCATTTCACCATGGGGTTTCGACATGTTGAAAGCTGGGACCACAGGCACATGCTACCATGCCCAGCTAATTTGTGGATTTTTTTTGTAGAGACAACATCTCACTATGTTGCCCAGGATGGTCTTGAACTTCTGTGCTCAGGCAGTCTTCCTGTCTCAGCCTTCCAAAGTTTTAGGATTAGAGGTATGAGCCACCATACCTGGCCTCATTACAACTTTCTATATCTCTTGCTCTAGGATGATAGGGCAGGTGAAAAACCTAAGCAATATTCCTTAATAAAGCCTATTGTTGCATTTGCTTTGCAGTGAAGTGGGAGCTCTGATCTGATTGTATAACTTGTGTTACTCCTAAACTCTATAGAAACTGTTTTGTTAACTACTCAATATAACATTAGGAGAGGTTGGTGCTTCACATGAGTAAGGCAATAGAGGCCTAATCTGCATTGTTAAGGCACATCTACTGGCTTCTACTACTGCAGGGAAAGGCCCAATGAAGTTGATTTGACAGTTCTGATGTGTAAATTTCCTCCTCCTCTGTAAATTTCTCCAGTGTCTACATTTCTGGCATGTGGTATAGTCCCTAGTGACTGTGTAAATGTTTCTGTACTGCATCAGCTCCTATATTAACAATGCATTTTCATAACCCCATGATACCCAAATGCCCTGACCTCTAGGGTATCACCAAAAGAGGGGGTAGGGGTGGCTCATATCAAAGTTCTGGGAACTCTCCCTCCTTTAAGAGACCTACCTGTTTTGGTTATCTGGTTAGTTCATTGGCTTTAGTGTTTTATCATCACTTCTCTGTGTCTTGTTTGGTATTTACAAAGATATGGTGCACTAAGATGGGCAAAACAGAAACTAATGTGGCTGTTTTTTTCTTGTATCCCTTGACCTCAAATGTCTTGGCCTTGTGTTTTCCAGCTGTGATTTTTGTCAAATTTCTGACCAAATAGTGAGCCCATTAGCCACCAACCAAGTGTCAGTGAAAATAAAAACCTTAGGAAAATGTTTGTCAATGGCATTGTCTATAGCTAGGAGTATTGCACGTGGCTCAGCTCATTGTGCACTTTGTCTGTCCCCCTTATGAAAATCAGGGTATTTGCATAGGTGTGATAGGCTGTGGCTGTCCATTGTCTGGCTTCCTTATGCCCTGTGCTTTACTTCATTGGAAGACAGGCCATTGTTCTTCTTGATCTGAAAGTGTTAAGCATCCTCTTTATTTCATATTGAGCAAGAGGTGAAGGCATTTCTGGGGGTTATAGCAAGTTAACCTCTGAAGCAAAGCATGTGGTTATTTCCACTCCAATAAGGACAGGTTTAGCTCTATCTTGTAGATACCATTTCCACTTTAATAGGAAATCCTCTGTTACTGATCTAATTTTACAGGGAACTTTTTCCATTACCCCGGGAAAAATAGGAATCTTAATCCATAGGGTAATTGACTCTGCCTCAGTAAGGGCTTCAGTTTCAGTCAGTGCTCAGTACACTGCCAGGAGTTGCCTCTCTAGTGGTGAATAAACTTTGGGCTGAGTCAGGGAGCCTCATACATCAAAAGCCCATGTATATATAAGCATTTACTTGTTATTTGGTTCAGAGCCTCCAGAAGGCAAATCTTTAATCTGCTACGATTTGAATGTGTTCCCCAACGTTTATGTGTTGGAAACTTAATCCCCAATGCAACAGTATTGAGAAATGGGACCTTTAAGAAGTGATTAAGTCATGGGGGCTCTGTCCTCATGAATGGATTGATGTCATTATAGACTGACTGGGTTTCTTATAAAAGGATAAATTTTGCCTAATTCCCTGTCTCTCACCTATTTGATGCCTTTTGCCATAACAGCAATAAGGCCCTCATCTGATGCTGGCACCTTGATCTTGACTTCTCAGCCTTCAGAACTATGAGAAATCAATTTCTTTTCTTTATAAATCACCCAATCTCTGTTATTGTGTTATAGCAGCACAAAATGAACTAAGATATGGTTGAAATTTCTGATTGTTAAGTCCTGTTCTCAAGACACTCGTGGAACTTTCAAAGTAATAGCCTCCTTTAGTTTAGTGACTCTTATTGGTCAGAGCCCTAATGAAAAATGAAAAATGATGGGCTTTTCAATGTAGAGGGACCAGCAAGTATTGGAAGTGAGGAATGTTTTGGCACCAAAATTCAAACATTGATACTAAATGTGAAGCTTTCTTTACCAATGTGGGAGGTTGGAGCGCTAGGTCCTTATCCTTCACCAGATCAGAAATAGTTTGGCCTCCTAAATTCCAGATATAGTCCCCAAATTTAATAGACTGTGATGGCCTCGTACCTTATGCAGGAAAATAGCCCATCCTTTCTCAGTGAGGTGTTTATTCACAGTTATGATGGACTGTGAGACAGTCTTGGTCAAGTCCAGTGAGGAGGATGCCATATATGTAACTCGGCCAAAGCCAAGTTTCTGGTGGAAATGCAGGGCATGCATCTAGGTCCTTTTTGCAAAGACTGGACAATTCCAGAGCTATTTAAGTTTCTGATAAGTAACTGGGAAAAGGCATACTGTTGACCATCAAAGGCGAAGGTAAGTTGTGATTGACTTTCTTGTGAAATTTTTATGAATTGAACATGTTAGCCAAATCTGTAACTACAAATAATTTACCCTTTGTTGTTTTGAATGTTGTTTACTAAGGAAACAATATCTGGTAGGGATGCTCCAATAAAGAGAACGGCCTTGTTAACTCTCTTTAGGCTACAGTTGGCCACCATTTATTAGTTAGTGGTTTTAAGCACAGCCCATATTGGAGAATTTAAAGGTGAGATGGTAGGAATCAGTGCCTTTCTTTAACTAAGTCAGCTCTGAGAGGCCATAATCCTTCAGTGCCTTGCCTTAGCCTGTATTGTGGTATATTTACCTTCCACACCAATAGGGGAAGGTTAACTGATTCCCACTGGGCAGCACCCATCAATGGTGTAAAAGCCTTAAGCTTGTTCCATGAGGTTACCTGCCGATTGAGGAGATCCATTCTATTAATGGGAAAAGGGGGTGAGAGTAGAGAAGAATTAGGACAAAAGCATCTTTTAGCAGAAAGTGGGCCAATTTTAATAGTTAAGCAAGTAATTTGCCATTTAAGTAATCCTCTTTGGGGAGGTCGGAGGAGAGGTGCCTTTAAAACATGAGTGATTTGGGGGATTAGAGAGATTTGGGTACCCATGTACAACAAAGCCAGCCAGCATTATTTCTTTTTTGGAGCCCAAACCACAGTTAATGTGGTAAATAGTGATATTCTGCCAGAAGGGTTTCACTTCCATGACCATTGGATCTCTATGTGGAAGTGGGTTCCTGTTACTGACAGAGATAAGGTACAGAAGGTTAAAAAATCCTTTTAAATGGGAAGCCTGGCTGGGTGCAGTGGCTCATGTCTGTAACCCCAGCACTTTGGGAGGTTGAGGCTGGCAGATCACTTAATCTCAGGAGTTCAAGACCAGCCTGGGCAACATGACAAAACCCTGTCTCTACAAAAAATACAAAAATTAGCGGGGCATGGTGGTGTGCATCTGCACTTTCAGCTACTCAGGAGGCTGAGGTGGGAGGACAGCTTAAGTCCAGGAGGTGGAGATTGCAGTGAGTTGAGATTCTGCCACTACATTCCAGCCTGGGTGACAGAGCCATACCCAGTTTCAAAAAAGAAAAAAAAAAAAAAAAAAAAAAAAAAGAAATGGGAACTCTGCAACAAGTCGTAATCTAACTCTAGTAAGTATTGTGAATGTTGCACTGCTTTACCAGGGATTATCCAATTTGGAGCCTTATTCCCCTTTGGAGTGCAATAATCCCTCTTGTTCATCTCAGGGTTCTTGCTTAAGCAGGGCCCTGGCTGTAGGTAGTTTGTTTGACCTAGGAAGGAAGTGACCTTACTGTTGATAGTTACTTTAATTTAGGCCAGGTGGGGTATTGTTTGTAAAATTAACAGGCAACACTTGGCTTTGAATTTGACTTTCATGAGTTTCTATTAAATCTAGGGCATCTATGGCCTCTTTAATGTTTTATCATTAGCCATCATTGCCAGTAAAGAGGACATAACACATATTTGTTGAGAGCCTTCCTGAAAAACAACTAGATGAATTCAGGACAATTCAACCTCCTGTGGACTTGCCAAGTCACCATACCACAAAATATGTGTTGCCTGATAAGCGCACTCCAACATCCCCAAGTAGTGGAGATCATTGGCCTTGACTAACATTTTCTGTTGACAGTTGGCCTGGGCTATTGAAAGGTCTACCACAGCCTGGGCAGCCTTTAAAGCCATAGAAAAATCCATATCAAGAAGATATATTTGGGCCAACATCCAAAGTCTCTTCTGGGAATCATTACAACCTTCTGTACAAATTGTGCAGGATCCTTTAATAGAGATACCGTTTTTTCATCTCATACTATGGCAGCCAACTATTTAATGTCAGTCCCCTTTAGGTGGAGCTAGCTCTTTGCCAGGTACATTCTTTTTCTTTCTTTCTTTCTTTCTTTCTTTTTTTTTTTTTTTTTCTTTTTTTTTTAGACAGAGTCTTGCTCTGTTGCCCAGGCTGGAGTGCAGTGGCGTGGTCTTGGCTCACTGCAACCTCCACCTCTCGGATTTAAGTGATTCTCCTGCCTCAGCCTCCCAAGTAGCTGGGATTACAGGCACCCACCACCATGCCTGGATAATTTTTGTATTTTTAGTAGAGACGGGGTTTCACCATGTTGGCCAGGCTGGTCTCCAACTCCTGACCTCGTGATCAGCCAGCCTTGGCCTCCCAAAGTGCTGGAATTACGGGCATGAGCCACCGCTCCCAGCTGCCAGGTACATCCTGTATAGCTAGGCAGCCCCTTTTTCATTCAGTTTCTGGGCTAGGTCTTTACGGTGAAAAGCAGCCTCAAGGTGAGAGAGAGGACATGTCTCCTCCACCAAGTAAGAATTAGCAACTCATTTTTAGCCTTCCCTTTTTGTCTTTTCTGTCTTCATTACTTTGCAGGTGGTTACCAGCAAAGCAGAGGGCAAGTCATCCCAGTCACCATTGTGACACCATGCTGCTTTTTTTTTTTCTAGAGAGCATCTGTCCTCCTCTACAGGTAGTTTGGGGTCTTACTTCCTCTTCATGTGGCCTGCTAATGAGAATCTGTAGAACAAGGTCTAGCATATATCTTGTGATTTGGAGCACATGTATAGCAGGACAGTGACCTCTTTTAGAGTCCTGGGAGGAGCAGGCATATAAATTTCCTTAACTTTAGTCACTTCAAGCAATGCAGTGACTCATGCCTATAATCCTGGCACTTTGAGAGGCCAAGGTGGACAAATCACTTAAGGCCAGAAGTTCAAGACCAGTCTGGCCAAGATGGTGAAACTGTGTCTCTACTAAAAATACAAAAATTAGCTGGGTATGGTGGTAAATGCCTATAATCCCAGCTACTCAGGAGGCACAAGAATCGCTTGAACCTGGGAGGTGGAGGTTGCAGTGAGCTGAGATAGCGCCACTACACTCCAGCCTGGGAAACAGAGCAAGAGTCCATCTAACAAAGAAAAGAAAAGAAAAAGAAATGCTTTAGCCAGCTCAGCACAAAAATTGGGCTCTCAACGTCCTTCCAAGGAAGGAATAGGATGACAACATTCTCAACAGCATAATCGTGTCACAACACAGAAGCCTACTAACTGCTTGCAAAGGCATCTTTCCCAACTGCTTTTATGTGACCTACCCTAATCTGATGTAACTACCTTATTAGTTCCTTTGCCTACCGTAGTGGCCCCCAAGGACAAGGATGTCCTCATCTCAGAAGACTTCAAATCCTTAGCTGAGCTAAGGGAGCTCCTTTCACTGTAGCTGTTATGGGATCGGGGCAGCCCACCCTTGGTCCAGAAGCATGAACTCTTCTCCTTTTCCTGTTTGGGACCATGGATCTTACAATTTCTAGCACCTGCCTAGCGAGGAACCCAGGTGGGCTGGCTGATCTTTCCTGGGCAGCTTAGCACTTCTGACCATAAAAGTCAGTTCTAGTGGTGTGAATTCACTAAAATACTTGCGCTACAACTTGGCCAGGCTAATGAGGCATATGAGGAGACCACAAAAACTATAGAATGAAGTACAGCAAAGAGTAATGCTATGCCAAATTGATGCAGAGGTATTCCAAATATTGAACCCCAATCACTTAAAGGTCTTGCCAATTGCTTGATCACCAGGATTTTGAGGCTGATCAAAAAAAGATGACCACAAGGTGGCAGTAGCACATAACAAGCTTTATTTGGGTGGCACTTGGACAGGTTGCTTGAGAGCAAGACTATCCAGAGGCAGCTGTACCAGGTCACTACCTAGAAGGGGAAAGGGCAACGGAACTCCCAGGGGAGAGCTGAGAGCTGAATCAGAGATGGTGTTTATTTGTGTAGGTGATATTACTCAGCAGCAAGATGGGGAATGTACTAGTCCATTCTCAGACTGCTATAAAGAAATACCTGAGACTGGGTTATTTATTTATTTATTTATTTATTTATTTTGAGACGGAGTTTCACTCTTGTTACCCAGGCTGGAGTGCAATGGAGATCGCTGGAGGCGATCTCGGCTCACTGCAACCTCCGCCTCCTGGGTTCAGGCAATTCTCCTGCCTCAGCCTCCTGAGCAGCTGGGATTACAGGCATGCGCCACCATGCCCAGCTAATGTTTTGTATTTTTAGTAGAGACGGGGTTTCACCATGTTGACCAGGATGGTCTTGATCTCTTGACCTCGTGATCCACCCGCCTCGGCCTCCCAAAGTGCTGGGATTACAAGCTTGAGCCACCGCGCCCGGCCAAGACTGGGTAATTTATAAATTAAAGAGGCTTAATTGGCTCATGGTTCTGCAGGCTACACAGAAGCATGGCTGGTGGGAGGGGGGCACTCAGGAGACTTTCAATTATGGCGTAAAGAGAAGAGGAAGCAAGCACGTCTTGCATGGCTGGAGCAGGAGAAAGAGGGGTTGGGGAGGTGAGGTGCCACGCACTTTTAGACGAGATTTTGTGAAAACTCTATAACAAGACAGCACTAGGGGGATGGTGGTAAACCATCGAAAACCACCCGCATTATCAAATCACCTCCAACCAGGCCCCTCCTCCAGCACTGGGGATAACAATTGAATATGAGATTTGGGCAGTGACGCAGCTCCAAACAATATCAGGGAGTTTCTGGGTCAGAGAGCATCAGAGGTCAGCATCAGCTTGGATTTTTATAGCTACAGGGTTTATCTATGTTTAGCAGATGTTAGGTATAGGTTTGTGGAGTATATAAAGCAGGCTAGCTCTAACTGGCCAATCTGCCAGAATCAGCTTAGTTGCTTTATGTTTAAAATAACTGGATGTATAAATTTTGGGGCTTTTGAGTTAAAGGCCTGCTGTAAAGAAATAACAATATGGGAGCAATCTTCAGCTTAATTATATAACAGTAGTGACAATACAGTTTATAATGGAAGCATTTTGATATAGACTTTGTTTCCTGGTCATTGGAACACTTTGATTGTAGACATTGTTTTCTGGTGGATATCAATGGCACACCTCCTCAGAGGGGTTGTTTCAGCATCTGGCCATACGATGGTGTAATGAGGCCAGAGAACCAGCAAACCCTTTGAGTATTGTATCTGATCATAAATGTTTTCCATTGTATCTAATAAGGAGTTAGAATTAAACTCTAAGTTCATAAATCTTCCAAACAAAAACTCAAAGGGAGAAATAACACACTTGCTGAAACAGGTGACCTTATTTTAATAAAATCAATGCTAAAGTGTGATAAGATTCTGGGCTATCATAAGCCAGCAGTTTGATATTATTTAGCCAAAGAATTCTTTAGAGTATGGCCTTACTCTGCCATGATGGTATATGCAGTTGACTCCATTCCTTTCCTTGTCATCTCATAAGACACTCAGGATCAAGTGATTCCTAGTTAAGAAACAAGAACGAAATCATCTCTTTCTGGATTTAGATGAAAACTCATGATAAAATGAAGTATAACTCCTGGAGGATATATTGGTTAAGAATCAAGCTTAGTCTATAAGGAATTGCACATGAGATGGCACACATATTTATGCTGTATCAAGGTCACTATTATCTTACTATACCAAACTGAAAACATCACTATCTGGAAAGTTGGACATGTTTTATTGGGAAAATTATTTTTCCCTTTTGCTCTGTACTAGTAGGTTGGTTCATTAATAAATATGTGAAAACTTTTGTTTGAAAAAAATTATGTAGGCCCAGTGCAGTGGCTCACACCTGTAAGCCCAGCACATTGGGAAGCCGAGGTGGGTGGATCACCTGAGGTCAGGAGTTCGAGACCAGCCTGGCCAACATGGTGAAATCCTGTCTCTACTAAAAATACAAAAAAAATTAGCTGGGTGTGGTGGTGCATGCCTGTAGTCCCAGCTACTCAGGAGGCTGAGGCAGGAGAATCACTTGAACCTGGGAGGCAGAGATTGCAGTGAGCAGAGATCATGCCACTGCACTCTAGCCTGGGCAACTGAGGAAGACTTCATCTCAAAAAAAAAAATTATTTAGAGTATGCTTCATTCATTCATTTTGTCCATAAGACTGGGGATAATAAGGAGCATTGTAAATTACTGGCTTTTTTGTGTTTTTTTTTTTTTTTTACAGAGTTCTTAAGTTACCAAAGAAATGAAATGATTTCTTCCAGCAGATTCCAGATATTTAGGAATTCCAAAGGTTGAAATGATAACATTCAGTAAGGCCTTGATTGCTATTTGAGCATCTGCCTTAGCTGATAGGAACACTTCTGGTAATTCAGATATCATACACAATTATTTTAATCAATATCTCTTACCTTCTGAGGGTGGAAACTCTATAAAGTTCATTTGCTACCAGGTCCCAGGTAATAATGCCTTTGGTAGTCTTCCTAGGCTTCCTTATGTTCCCCCTATAAACAATTTTTCTGACAAGCAACTTATCTTTGTATTATATTCTGAATTATTTGATTTTTATTCTAAGTGTGATAAGATTCCAAGGCATTCAGTATATTTGTTTAAATTAGCTTGTTGGCAATATGAAAAAGCCATCTGTTCGAAATGGGTTTATAACGTCAGGAAAAATTCACACACTGAGACAACGGATCACTCAGCAAGGTTAGTTTACTTCCTGCAGAAAGGGTGCAACTTGCCGGCAGTCACCACAAGAGCACACCTGAACAAAGGAGACAGGGACATTTATAACTTTCATAACCTGATGCAGTCTTCCTACTTCTGTGTCCAGTTTCCATTGGCTGGAGCAGAACCTCATATTCTATGCTTGAACCTATTGGCTGAAAACTTGGAAACTTCCTGAATAGATAAGGAGAAAGAAAGTGAGGAAGAAAAGAAAGCTAGTCAGGAGAAGGTCAGGAGAGTTTCTAAATAAAGAATGGCATGCCCCAGGGTTTGGAGCTTGCCCAGTTCTGTTCAGACATGCCAGAGTAAGTCAAGGTAGCTGATTTAAGACATAGCTGATTTAGAGAATAAATATACATGGGTATATGCTTGTGCTAATAGTGGATAATGGCCATAGAGTGAGAGATTGTAACTCCTTATAATGTAGTCTAAGATACAAACTTTGAAGAACTTTCCCATCTCTCACAATTCCCTCCTCTTTTTATTTCATAATTCTTCTTTACACTTATCTAATAGGTCCTTGCTTCGTTGTTTGGCTTGGTCTTCCAACAGAAGTAATTTCTCTGGATAGGGTGGAGGAGGAGTTGGAGATAGGTTGGTGAGGGTACTATTAACGAGCCTTTCCATGAGTCCTCAAACACAGAGTATAACACAACATACTACAAGAAGTATACCTAATACTGACTGCTACCAGGGAAGTTAGAACTGATGACAAAGTGTCCTTCCATTTGCCGAACGAATTCTCTAGCCAGTTTGAAATGGGGCTATTTACTCCTGAATTTTTGGCTAGTTCATTAGATAGGGCCATAAGTCCCTGTAAGGCTCTCTCGATATTTCCATCTGGAGCTGTGTTATTTAGAATGAAATTACAGCATTGGGTCTTAATCATTATGCAAACACCACCCTTTTCAGCTAACATCATGTCAAGAGCAATCCTGTTTTCCTATGCCATGACCTTAACTGTTTGCGATTCCCTTAACAGCATACTTGGTATAGTTAACAAATCGTTGTTGATTATAATAAATATAATTTATCCAGTCTGCATTTTTATTTATTGTCACCTACCAAAATAGTGTTGATTCAAATCCAGCAGCTATCTGATCTCTGGCTTTAAATTCATTTGGAACTCCTCTTGGGACCCCAATTGCATCTAAGTACACATGAGAATCAAAGGACCCATATGGGGCTCCTCTTGTATGTCACTGGTGGGTTCCCTCTATCTTTGGTTGATGAAATGCCAGGGTAAAAGGGATAGCCAATTGTACTAGAGCACAAGTGCCACTCCAGTTATTTGGCAGAGTGTCCAGTAAGTGTCCCCCACAATAACACCATACATCTGCTCAGGGATGAGTAAGGGTAGACTGATGAGCCCCGTGTTGGAAGTGCCTGACTTCACTGCATCCTGTAAGTTTCCAAGGAACACTAAGTTCTCCCCCTGTTATGAGAGACACAAGGTGAACTTCACCTTGGGAGATGGAGGCTGTATGGCCCTAGGGGGCTGACCCTGCAGGGTGTTTAACCTCAGGAAATAGAGAAAGAACTTGGCACAATTTGTTATTCCAGGTGTTGGAATTCTGAGAAAGAACTACTGTGCATTCCATGTCCACTTGATTTGAAGACCATTGAAGTTGAAAGGGAACAACCTGGGCCTCTGGCCTACCATGAGCACAAGCGTAACAGTCACATTTATTTAAGGTGAGAACGAGATATTCAATCCATTCTAACCAGGCATTTGCATCCTTATATTCTGTTTCAATGGCTATGATTTTCCTTAGGTCCTCTATATCTACCATTGAGAGTTTGGTTTTGTCATTGTGTCTAGGAGGAGTGATTGATAAAGAGGTTGAAGGAACAATAAAGAGCAATAAAGTGCATTTTAAAAATTTCTTTAGGATTATTTCCTGAAATGTTGGCTCCTATGCCATAAATACGACTTAATGAAAGGGAAGAGTTTTCAGATGTTGCAATAACAATAGTTAGCTGTATAAGGTTACATTGGTTATACTGACAGCTAGAAGGAGTAATTCCTTTGGTGAAATGGATATATAGTTTTAAGGACTGACGAAGACCTGTGGAAGCAGCCTATCTTAAACCTTTAGTGTTCCATATGTCATTAGACTAAGCAGAACATAGAGATTCTGTTTTAGAGAGACATGAGTCTGATTCCTACCAATTAATACAGCTACTATTCCTTGGATTACTAGTATACTTAGAGGAACTCATTATGTCTTCCTAATCTGAGGAAGTCTAAGAGGGACAGAGACATCCTTCCAAAGCAGCAAGCTGTTCTTGGTTATGCAAATCTTTACAAGGCATAACTAAACAGACATCAAAAGCAACAACTTGAGGTCAGCCAGATTTAATAACAAGATGGGGAGTAGTTAAAGTGTAGAAAAGAAAAAGAAAAGATAGGTAGACTAAGCTTTTCTTAACTTTAACTTGGTAGGGTCTAATCCCAGAACAATAGCCCATGATTCTAATGGTGATGGTGCTTTCTTGACTTGGGTGTGATGCGTCCATCTCTTTTCTGCTCTAAAGACGGCAGTCTCGGTGATTAGCAGCATGAGGTAGGGTGGTTTCCAGGCTGGTGCTGGTGTACTAGAAATTCCAGGAGTGGTGCCTATGCTAAGAGACCTACTATAATCTTTGTTAAAGAGCAGGTTAGTGCTTTAAGAAAAACCTGTTGTGCTTTTGTTTTAATGTCCAGTTTACAGAAAAACTGGATGATACCTCTTTAACTTTAGCTAATATGTTTACACACAGAATATCCTTTATGATTAACATTGCAAAACTTGCTTAAACTTTCAAAACAAAAATTATACAACATTTCTTGCATAAATTCCTTTTTATAAGATTTTTCACAACTATTACTGACAATCTTAACTTTCTAACTTTGTTTTATAACTTTCCTTACTAAAGTTGCATTCTTGTATCTATAACTTTCTTAATATTTCTTTCTCTTCTTCCTAATCTCTCTCCTTTGTCTCTCTTTCTTTCTTTACCTCCTTGTCTCCCTCTCTTTCTCGCTCTCTGACTCTTCACATCTATTATTCCCTTGAAAAGAGAATACTTAGAATGGACATTAACTTGGCCTAAGTATAAAACTGGGGACCTAAAAACTGATCAATCTCTTCTGCTACCCCATCGGGTCATCTAATAATGGCTTAAGTTCTCTCTTTAGACTCTGGACCTTAGAAGCAGTTAAGGGAGCATTCACAAAACCAACCATGCCTCCTCCTTGAGGCTTCACAAAACTAACCACACCTGCTCCTTGAGGCATCTTCTTTAGAGAGAGAGAGAAAAAAAAAAAAAGCTTTGAAGCTGAAGCTGATTACTTGGAAGAAGAGGGGAAAAGAAAGTTTGAATATCTCTTTGCCTTGCTCTATCTCCCACCGGAGCCCTTTCTTCAAAGAAGAAGACTTGGGCTGGCAATGATCAGGCCTTTGAGACACTAGCTCCTAAGAGCCTGGGTTATACAGGGGAATTCTGGATTGGGTTCTGGGACAGCAGCCACTGCTCAGGGAGAAGGAGGAGGTGGTGATGCGAAGATGGCAGGAGCAGGAGCTGGAGCCGGAAATGAGGGAAGATGGTCTAAAGCATCCCATTTACATGTGGACTGCTCATGAGTACAAGCTCCACCCTTTTTAAGTGAGACTGCTCCTGACTTTATTGTACTCTCTGATTGCTTTACTCCTTCTCTTAATGGGTAGAGGAGAACTGGCCCCTGCCACCAACAGACAGCATAGCCTATTTCTTCTTGTGAGACAGGGCTTTTGTTGTTGACATACATTATTAAGAGTCGACAGACCTAATTCTCACCTGACCTAAATTTTGGCCATACAACTGCAGACTTGAGGATCAGTTCTTTAGTCCAAATAAAACAGCAATACTTTATCATTTGTTACAGAAGACTCAACCCCTCAAGCTGAGACTCTCTTGCCTATTCTGTTTTTATGGAAGACTCAATCCCCCAAGCTGGAAATCTCTTGCCTATTCCATTTATGGAAGACTCAACCCCTCAAGCTGGGAATCTCTTGCCTATTCTGCTCAACTCCTCAAGCTAGGAATTTCTTGCCTTCCCTGCCCTGCGAAGTTGACCTGTTTCCTCCTTTCCCCTTTCTGAGGGTCCCTTACACTCTTTTCATTTGTACTATATCCCCTTGACTGCTCCACCAAAGGAGATTTAGGGCTCTCTTAGCGTTGGCGTGCCAGTGTAATTCCCATGGCAGAATCCGTCCTAAGCTGTATGAAGTAGCCACAGAACTGCAGAGAGGACCCATTCACTCCATCCAGCAGCAGGACTTGTCACCATTCACACAAACAATACCGCATTCACACACACATTCAACCCCTCAGAAGTTGGCCACCAAAGAAGTGCTTTGTCACCCCTTGGCAACATTTCCTACCTTGGCTAGTGCAAGAGGTTGCCTGATTGAGGCCCCTGGTCACCACAGTTTGGAATCTCTTTGCCCTGTGTGGCTGAGAATCCAAATGCATTCCTCACCAGTTAAGTCCTGGCTCTCCCCCCCGGGGCCACCACAATAGGGTGACGGGGCACCTCCCCACAAGAGAGGACCGAGGAGTGCCCCAGAGGGGAAACAGAATCCCAGATGAGCCCCCAAATTTGTTGGAAACAAGTTTATAACATAGGAAAAAATTCACACTGAGACAATGGATCACTCAGCAAGGCTAGTTTACTTCTGGTAGAAAGGGTGCAACTCGCTGGCAGTCACAAGAGCACACCTGAACAAAGGAGACAGGGACATTTATAACTTTCATAAGCTGATGCAATCGGCCTACTGCTGTGTCCAGTTCCCATTGGCTGGAACAGAACATCATATTCTATGCTTGACCTGATTGGCTGAAAACTTGGAAATTTCCTGAATAGGTAAGGCGAAAGAAGACAAGGAAGAAGAGGAAGCCAATCAGGAGAAGATCAGGAGGGTTTCTAAATAAGGAATGGCATGCATCAGAGTTTGGAGCTTGCCCAGTTCTGTTCAGACATGCCGGAACAAGTCAAGGTAGCTGATTTAAGACATAGCTGATTTAGAGAATAAATATACGTGAGCATATGTTTGTGCTAATAGCAGATAATGGCCATAGAGCAAGAGATTGTAACTCCTTATACTGTAGTCTAAGATATAAACTTTGAAGAACTTTCCCATCTCTCACACCATCCAAGCATATAACAATTGAAGTGCAGAAATAATTTTATTGTATAATTCCCAAAGCCCCATAGTATTCTTAAATACCCTTGGTTTTGGCCAGGCACATTGGCTCATGCCTGTAATCCCAGCACTTTGGGAGGCCAAGGTGGGCAGATCACAAGGTCAAGAGATTGAGACCGTCCTGGCAAACATGGTGAAACCCCGTCTCTACTAAAAATATAAAAATTATATAGTCTTGGTGGTATGCACCTGTAGTCCCAGGTATTTGGGAGATTGAGGTAGGAGAATTGCTTGAACCCTGGAGGTGGAGGTTGCAGTGAGCCAAGATCACGCCACTGCACTCCAGCCTGGCGATAGGGCGAGACTTCATCTCAAAAAAAAAAAAAAAAAAACAACCTAGAAGCAAACAGGTTGGGGCCAAAAAAAAAAACAAAAAAAGACCCTTGGTTTCCAGTTTTCTAAATCTTGTGGAGTTGGACATTTCTGAAATTGTGAATAGGAATCCCTGGATATAAGCAATGGGGCTTAAATTTCTCCAGTCAAAACATTAGTAGCCTTTTTCACAGCTTGGTGTGGAAATTAAATTTGTTTAGACATTTTACTGTGTCTGATATGAGCAATGAATTACAGAAATCTGTTGGAGAAGCTGGAATGACTCTAATAAATTAAGAATTAGTGTACAATGTGATATTTTAGTTCACATTGATGTTAGAAAGCCTCTATTCTTCCATATTTGTTACATAGCATGATAGACTCCAAATGCAGATTTACTATCAGTATAGACATTTATTTCAGGATTGGTGACTAATGTAAAAGTTTGTGCAAGAGCCATGAGTTCTACTTCTTGGGCTGATTTTATGTTTTAGAGGATAAGCCTCTAAAACCTCATGAGGAGATTCTGGGAATATGGCAGAATAGAAAGTCCCAGAAACCTATCTCCCCACCTAGACAATAATTGAACTGGAAGAACCTGTCTGATGTAACTCTTTGGAGCTCTGGAGACTTCAAAGTCTGAAGACTTCTAAAGGCTTGGAACTTCCTTGGAAAGGCTTAGATAGTAAACTGTGGTTAATGCCAATCAATTTCAACTCTTAGCATAGTAGCAACTACCCATCCCCTACTGCCAGCCACGTGGTAAGCAGGTGTGCACATATTACTGGAGCAACCTACACACAGTTTGTAGGAGCCAGGGTAGGCAACAATGAGCTCTGTCCTCCAAATATCAGGGATTCGTGCTCTCTGATCACTAATTGGTGCTTTTAATCACAAACATGTAGACAAAGAGGTAGGTGGACATTGCTGTTGCACTTCCCAATATTGTTTCAAGTCCCACCCAATCTGGCTAAAGTGACTTCCAGGGCATCTTAAGGTATGGTTCTCTTTTCTCTCCCCTTCATTTTCCTCCTTTTCCTTTTTTTGGGGGGACTAGGACATTCAAAAGCAAGTGCATATATAGGGAAAAGTAGAAAGTAAGTGTGCAAGCCCAGGGAAAATTACAGACTTAGAAAAGACCTATGAAAACCTTAGGTTTATACCTCAGGCTGCTCCTTGGTACAAAGATAGCCAATAACAATAAGAAACAAAAACAAAACCAATAAGCAGTAATGAAAAACAGCAAACCCTGAGGGAAGGGCTCTGAAAAATCTCAAAAGACTTACTCTCTCTCCTTATAAAAAGAGAGATATTGGCTGGGCATGGTGGCTCATTCCTATAACTCCAGCACTTTGGGTGGCCAAAGCAGGAGGATGACTTGAGCCCGGGAGTTTAAGACCAGCCTGGGCAACATGGGGAGACTCTGTCTCTACAAACATTAAAAAAATTATCCAAGTGTAGTGGTGCACGCCTATAGTGACAACTACTCAGGAGACTGAGGTGGGAGGATCACTTGAGCCAAGGAGGTTGAGGCTACAGTGAGCTATGATCATATCACTACACTCCAGCCTGAGCCACATAGTGAGACTCTGCCTCAAAAATAATAAAAATAAAAATAAAAAGTCATTCTCATAAAAAATAAAAAGAAAAAAGAAAAATATTAAACTAATTAGACTATTGATATGTTAAATTACATGGAAAGCATTGTCAAAAATGATATTTAAAAAATTTTCAATGGTGTTCTTTATATTTGTATGGGTATCTGTTAGTAATATAAATGTTTCAGAAATCGTATGAAGTTTATAGAAATTTGTCAATGCCCTTGCTCTTTATGACATGTCCAGCATAATTACATTATCATTTACAATTCCAGTTTTTATGTTAAAATGTTGTATGCAACAGAAATCACTAAATTTGTTTATCAAGTGAACTCTCATGAGATCTTTAACTTTGACTATTTTAAGTCTTTTGTCATCCCAGATAGTTTTTATTTTATTTTGATTCTTCTCTGAATGCATTATAGGACAAAGGCCTCATCTTCAAAGAAACTCATGAAAAAGGCAGGTACTCTAAAAGAGAAGCCTCCGATAATTTGAGACCATGCCATTCCATTGAGTAAGAATTTCTAGAACTAATAAAGAACTTGATGGATTTGTAAATTGCCAACCCAAGATTAAGCAGAAAAATAATTAATTACATGAGACTGAATTAGCTGATGAGGGTGATTATATATCTTTTTTCTTTTTTGAGACAGAGTCTCTCTGTGTCACCAGACTGGAGTGCAGTGGCACGACCTTGGCTCACTGCAACCTCTGCCTCCTGGGTTCAAACAATTCTCCTGCCTCAGCCTACTGAGTAGCTGGGACTACAGGCATGCGCCACCAGGCCCAGCTAGTTTTTGTATTTTTAGTAGAGCCGAGGTTTCACCATGTTGGCCAGGCTTGTCTTGATCTCTTGACCTCATGATCCACCCACCTCAACCTCCCAAAGTTCTGGGATTACAGGCATGAGCCATCGAGCCTGGCCATGATCAGATAGTTTTAAGGAACTAAGGTTGACTCTATGAATCCAATGCCTATAAAGCCCCCTTGGAAAAATCAGTATGTTACCTGGCTTACAAGGTTCCCAAACTTTCAGGTGAGTAAGGAAGGTCACTTCCTAGCAGGTCCAGGAACCTTATAATATTTTGGAGACCTCAAGAAGAGAAGAATTTACCCAAATCAATAGGTATTGCAGGTGAAGTCTAATGGCAAGATCTTGGCTTGGCATCAGAGCCTTAAGAGACTTTTAAAAGTCCATTCTAAGATTTCTTATTAAAAGTTTTATCAAAACAGGGGGACGGATCCAAGATGGCCAATTAGGAGCAGCTCAGGATTGCAGCTCCCAGCGAAAGTGTGGAGGGCAAGTGGACGCCTCATTTCCAGATGGATTTGTATTGCCCACAGACCAGGAGATTCCCAGGCAGAGGAGCCCCACAGGTCACCAGCATGGCTGTTTTGGCTGGTGCGGCTGTTTCACCGGAGCAGCTGTTTTGCCCAGCGACCCGGCGCAGCAGTTCTCCATACAAAATACACGGGTCTGGGCACGGTTTTAGCTGGCGATTGGAGCTAGAGGAAGACAGAGTCACCCATTCAACTGATAGAAAAGGGGACTGAAACAGGGAGCCAGTCCAGGAGATTCCCGGGCAAAAAGGAGCCACGAATCTCAGTGCAGCTGTTTCAGCCAGTGCAGTGCATCACCGCACAGGAAATCGCATGGATCCCGACACCTTTTCAACAAGTGACTGGAATGCCTGGGAGACAAAAAAAATAACTCTGAGGCAGGGAGCCAGGTGATCAGGCTTGGCTGGTCCCACCTCCACAAAAAAACAGCAATCTGAAACGCTCTGGATTAAGAGTTTCACAGCAAGCACAGCTGAACCTGGGACGGTCCAGCTCTGTGGGGGAGGCACTACACCACTACGGAGGTAGTCTGCCATTGCTAAGGCAACCCACCATTGCCGAGGCAGCCCGCCATTACAGAGAGAGTCCACCGTTATAGAGGTGGGCCGCCATTGCTGAGGCACTTCTAACTATACCTGTATAAACAGGACTGCAGGAAAGTTCACACAGCAGCTGGGCAGAGCCCACAGCAGCTCAGCAAAGCCTCTGCAGGCAGACAGTGACTAGGCTGCCTCCTCGCTGGGCAGGGCAGCCCTGAAAAAAGCCAGCAGCAAAACAGAAACTCATAAATAAAGCCCTAACTCCCCAGGACAGAACACCCGGGGAAAAAAAAGGGGGGGTTTATGAGTTCAACTGCAGCAGACTCAAATGTACCTGCCCAGCAACTCTGCAAAAGAGCTCACAGCTCAACACTTGAGCTCCTATGAAGAACAGACTGTCTCCTCAAGCAGCTACCTGACCCGTGTATATCCAAAGAGTCACCTCATAAAGGAGAGCTCAGGCTGATATCAGGTGGGTTATCCTTCAGGGACAGAGATAGCAGAAGAAACTGGCAGCAACCTTACTGTTCCGCAGCTGATGCAGGTAATCCCTAGGCAAGCAGGAACTGGAGTGGACCTCAGCAGTCCTACAGCAGAGGGGCCTGACTGGTAGAAGGAAAGCTAAGAAACAGAAAGAAATAACTTCATCATCAACAAACTGGACGTCCGCTCAGAGACCCAATCTGAAAGTCAACAACTAAAAAGACGACAGGTGGATAAATACACAAAGATGGGAAGAAACCTGTGCAAAAAGGATGAAAACACCTGAAATCAGAACATCTCTCCTCCTACAAGGGATCACAACTCCTCACCAGCAAGGGAACAAGGATGGATGGAGAATGTGTGTGATGAATTGACAGAATCAGGCTTCAGAAGGTGGGTAATAAAAAATTCTCTGAGCTAAAAGAACATGTTCTAACCCAATGCAAAGAAACTAAGAACCTTGAAGAAAGATTTGACGAAATGCTAAGGAGAAGAAACAACTTAGAGAGGAATATAAGTGAATTGATGGAGCTGAAAAACACAACACGAGAACTTTGCGAAGCATACACAAGTTTCAACAGCCAAATTGACTAAGCAGAAGAAAGTATATCAGAGGTTGAAGATCAACTCAGTGAAATAAAATGAGAACGAAAGATTAGAGAAAAAAGGGTAAAAAGGAATGAACAAAGTCTCCAAGAAATATGGGACTATGTGAAAAGACCTAATCTATGTTTAATAGGTGTACCTGAATGTGACAGAGAGAATCAAACCAACCTGGAAAATACTCTTCAGGGTATTATCCAGGAAAACTTCCCCAACCTAGCAAGGCAGGCCAATATTCAAGTCCAGGAAATACAGAGAACACGACAAAGATATTCCTCAAGAAGAGCAACCCCAAGGCACATAATTGTCAGATTCACCAGGGTTGAAATGAAGAAGAAAATGCTAAGGGCAGCCAGAGAGAAAGGTCAGGTTACCCTCAAAGGGAAGCCCATCAGACTGTCAGCATATCTCTCAGCAGAAACCGTGCAAGCCAGAAGACAGTGGGGGCCAATATTCAACATCCTCGAAGAAAAGAACTTTCAACCCACAATTTCATATCCAGCCAAACTAAGCTTCATAAGTGAAGGAAAAATAAAACCCTTTGTGAACATGCAAGTACTCAGAGATTTCATTACCACCAGGCCTGCTTTACAAGAGCTCCTGAAAGAGGCACTAAACATAGAAAGGAACAACCAGTACCAGCCACTCCAAAAACATACCAAATGATAAAGAGCATCAACACAATGAAGAAACTGCATCAACTAATGGGCAAAACACCCAGCTAGCATCAAGATAGCAGGATCAAATTCACATATAACAACATTAAACCTAAATGTAAATGGGCTAAATGCCCCAATCAAAAGACACAGACTGGCAAATTGGATAAAAACCAAAACCTGTCAGTGTGCTGTATGCAAGAAACCCATCTCACATGTAAGGATACACAAAGGCTCAAAATAAAGTGATGGAGGAATATTTACCTACCAAATGGAGAGCAAAAAAAAGCAGGAGTTGCAATTCTCATCTCTGATAAAATAGACTTTAAACCAACAAAGATAAAAAGAGACAAAGAAGGACATTACATAATGGTAAAGGGATCAATGCAACAAGAAAAGCTAATGATCCTAAATATATACGCACCCAATACAGGAACACCCAGATACATAAAGCAAGTTCTTAATGACTTACAGAGACTTGGACTCCCACACAATAATAGTGGGAGACTTTAACACCCCATTGTCAATATGAGACAGATCAACGAGACAGAAAATTAACAGGGATATCTAGGACTTGAACTCAGACCTGGACCAAGCAAACCTAATAGACATTTACAGAACTCTCCACCCCAAAGCCACAGAATATACATTCTTCTCAGAACCACATCACACCTACTTGAAAACTGACCACATAGTTGGAAGTAAATGACTCCTCAGCAAATGGAAAAGAACGGAAATCATAACAAACAGTCTCTCAGACCACATTGCAATCAAGTTAGAACTCAGAATTCAAAAACTAACCCAGAACTACACAGCTTCATGGAAACTGAACAACTGGCTCTTGAATGTTGACTGGATAAACAATGAAATGAAGTCAGAAATAAAGATGTTCTTTGAAACCAACGAGAATGAAGACACAACATACCAGAATCTCTGGGACACAATTAAAACAGTGTCTAGAGGAAAATACATAGCGATAAATGCCCACATGAGAAGCAAGGAAAGGTGTAAAATCAACACCCTATCAACAAAATTGAAAGAGCTAGAGGAGCAAAACCAAAAAACCTCAAAACCTAGCAGAAGACAAGAAATAACTAAGATCAGAGCAGAACTGAAGGAGATAGAGACACAAAAAAAGCTTCAAAACATCAATAAATCCAGGAGCTGGTTTTTCCAAAAGATCAACAAAATAGACAGACCACTACGCAGATTAATAAAAAACAAAAGAGAATAATCAAATAGATGCAATAAAATATGATAAAGGGGATATCACCACAGATTCCACAGAAATACAAACCATCATCAGAGATTATTACAAATGTCTCTATGCACATAAACTAGTAAGACCGGAAGAAATGGATAAATTCCTGGACACTTGCCTCCTCCCAAGCCTAAACCAGGAAGAAGCCGAAACCCTGAATAGACCAATAACAAGGTCTGAAGTTAAGGCAGCAATTAAGAGCCTATCATCCAAAAAAAAGCCCAGGTCCAGATGGGTTCACAGCCAAATTCTACCAGACATACAAAGAGGAGCTGGTACCATTCCTTCTGAAACTATTCCAAACAATACAACAAGAGGGAATCTTTCCCAAATCATTTTATGACACCAACATTATCCTGATACCAAAACCTGGCAGAGACTCAACAAGAAAAGAAAACTTCAGGCCAATATTCATGATGAACATAGATGCAAAATTCTTCAATAAAATACTGGCAAACCGAATGCAACAGCACATCAAAAAGCTTATCCAACATGATCAAGTAGGCTTCATCCCGGGGATGCAAGGCTGGTTCAACGTATGCAAGTCGATAAACGTAATTCACCACTTAAACAGAACCAAAGACAAAAACCACATGATTATCTCAATTGATGCAGAGAAGGCCTTTGACAAAATTCAACAGCCCTTTATGCTAAAAACCCTCAATAAGCTAGGTATTGACGGAACGTATCTCAAAATAATAAAAGCTATTTATGACAAACCAACAGAAATATCATACTGAATGGACAAAAACTGGAAGTATTCCCTTTGAAATTTGGCACCAGACAAGGATGCCCTCTCTCACCACTCCTATTCAATATAGTACTGGAAGTTCTAACCAGAGCAATCAGGCAAGAAAAAGAAATAAAGGGTATTCAAATAGGAAAGGAGGAAGTCAAATTGTCTCTATTTACAGACGACATGATTGTATATCTAGAAGACCCCATCGTCTCAGCCCAAAATCTCCTGAAACTGATAAGCAACTTCAGCAAAGTCTCAGAATACAAAATCGATATGCAAAAATCACAAGCATTCCCATACACCAATAACAGACTTAAAGAGAGCCACATCAAGAACAAACTTCCGGCCGGACGCGGTGGCTCAAGCCTGTAATCCCAGCACTTTGGGAGGCCGAGGCAGGTGTATCACGAGATCAAGAGATCGAGACCATCCTGGTCAACATGGTGAAACCCCGTCTCTACTAAAAATAAAAAAAATTAGCTGGGCATGGTGGTGCGTGCCTGTAATCCCAGCTACTCAGGAGGCTGAGGCAGGAGAATTGCCTGAACCCAGGAGGTGGAGGTTGCGGTGAGCCGAGATCGCGCCATTGCACTCCAGCCTGGGTAACAAGAGCGAAACTCCATCTCAAAAAAAAAAAAAAAGAACAAACTTCCATTCACAATTGCTACAAGGAGAATAAAATACCTGGGAATACAACCAACAAAGGATGTAAAGGACCTCTTCAAAGAGAACTACAAACCACTGCTTGATGAAATAAAAGAGGACACAAACAGATGGAGAAACATTCCATATTCATGGTTAGGAATGGCCATACTGCCCAAAGTAATTTACAGATTCAACGCTATCCCCATCAAGCTACCAATGACCTTCTTCACAGAACCGGAAAAAAAAACCTTAAACTTCACATGGAACCAAAAGAGAGCCCGCATAGCCAAGTCAATTCTAGGCAAAAAAAAAAAAAAAAAAAACAAAGCAGGAGACATCACACTACTGGACTTTAAACTATACTACAAGGCTACAGTAATCAAAACAGCATGGTACTGCTACCAAAACAGAGATATAGACCAATGGAACAGAACAGAGTCCTCGCAGGCAACACCACAGATCTACAATCATCCAATCTTTGACAAACCAGACAAAAACAAGCAATGGGGAAAGGAGTCCCTGTTCAATAAATGGTGTTGGGAAAACTGGCTAGCCATATGCAGAAAGCAGAAACTGGACCCCTTCCTGATACCTTACACTAAAATTAACTCCAGATGGATTAAAGACTTAAACATAAGACCTAACGCCATAAAAACCCTAGAAGAAAATCTAGGCAAAACCATTCAGGACACAGGCATAGGCAAGGACTTCATGACCAAAACACCAAAAGCATTGGCACCAAAGCCAAAATAGACAAATGGGACCTAATCAAACTCCACAGCTTCTGCACAGCAAAAGAAACAGTCATAAGAGTGAATTGCCAACCAACAGAATGGGAAAAAAATTTTTCAATCTACCAATCTGACAAAGGGCTAATATCAAGAATCTACAAAGAACTAAAAGAGATATACAAGAAAAAAAAGCAAGCCCACTCAAAAGTGGGCAAAGGACATGAACAGACACTTTACAAAAGAAGACATACATGAGGCCAACAAACATATGAAAAAATGCTCATCATTACTGGTCATCAGAGAAATGCAAATCAAAACTACATTGAGATACCACCTCAAGCCAGTTAGAATGGCGATCATTAAAAAATCTGGAGACAACAGATGCTAGAGAGGATGTGGAGAAATAGGAACGCTTTTGCACTGTTGGTGGGAGTGTAAATTAGTTCAACCATTGTGGAAGACAGTGTGGCGATTCCTCAAGGACCTAGAAATAGAAGTTCCATTTGACCCAGCAATCCCATTACTGGGTATATATCCAAAGGATTGTCAATCGTTCTACTATAAGGACACATGCACACAAATGTTCATTGCAGCACTGTTTACAATAGCAAAGACCTAGAACCAACCCAAATGCCCATCGATGATAGACTGGACAGGGAAAATGTGGCACATATACACCATGGAATACTATGCAGCCATCAAAAACGATGAGTTCATGTCCTTTCTAGAGACATGGATGAACCTGGAAACCATCATTCTCAGCAAACTGACACAAGAACAGAAAATCAAACACCGCATGTTCTCACTCATAGGTGGGTGTTGAACAATGAGAACACATGGACACAGGGAGGGGAGCATTACACACTGGGGTCTGTCAGGGGGAAATAGGGGAGGGACAGCGGTGGGTGGAACATTGCGGAGAGATAGCATGGGGAGAAATGCCAGATATAGGTGATGGGGAGGAAGGCAGCAAATCACACTGCCATGTGTGTACCTATGCAACAATATTGCATGTTCTTCACATGTACTCCAAAACCTAAAATTCAATTAAAAAAAAAGTTTAATCAAAACAAATGAAAAAAGACCGTTGTGGTCAGTTACAATTCTTGCTTCATTTATCTGAATAATATGGCCAAATCTCATGAGATCAGACTTATTTTGTAAACAAGAATCAGAAAGGGGATGACTATAGAGAGAAATTTTATGTTTTAATAGAAAACTCTAGCACCTTCTTTTGGGTTATTATAGTCCTGTTTGCTGTCCCTGAGCTGTGTTTGTTTTTTTTTTTTTTTTGAGACGGAGTTCCGCTCTTGTTACCCAGGCTGGAGTGCAATGGCGTGATCTCGGCTCACCGCAACCTCCGCCTCCTGGGCTCAGGCAATTCTCCTGCCTCAACCTCCTGAGTAGCTAGGATTACAGGCACGTGCCACCATGCCCAGCTAATTTTTTGTATTTTTAGTAGAGACGGGGTTTCACCATGTTGACCAGGATGGTCTCGATCTCTTGACCTCGTGATCCACCCGCCTGGGCCTCCCAAAGTGCTGGGATTACAGGCTTGAGCTACTGCACCCGGCTTTTTTTTTTTTTTTTTTTTTTGACCTCTTGTTAAACTCCATTTTACTTTCTACTTTTTTGTCTTCCATAAATTAGACTGGATCCTACCATTATCACACATTTTGTTAGTTGTTACCAAATTATCAATTCCAGTTTTCAACAGTATCTGATTGAAATTCTCCAAATTAACATTTCCATTTTTTTCCCTACTCTCCTGATTTAGCATGACGGAACTTAAACCTGAATGCCTCAATCTTCATTGAGACTATTTAAAGAAGCCTTGCAAGCTAAAGCTGAATGGTTCCATGCTCTACTCTAGGAAATAACAATGACTGTGACACTGATATGTATGCTGTTACCAAAGATATTCAAATTGCAAACCAGGAACTTCATCGGATTGCCACTGCTATCCTCACTCCATTATCTAAAGATGTTTTGAGACCAATTATCGAGAAATCTTAACTTGCTGCCCTCTGGATGCAGAAACTGGGTTTAGCATCTTTTCCAACCATTAGTCTTTGTTTTCCTTCTTTTTCCCAGAGAAATCCCCTTTATTTGAATGATGATTTGGACCACCCAGCAAATACCCTCTACCATCAATTCTGAGCATATGGTTCAGCTAGTCCTAAATGAACAAAATGGACTTATATTATTCAAAGTAAAGAAAATGTATCTTATTTATTTAAACAAGAGGAGGGACTGACAATGAAACTCTCCTTGACCAAACTTTAGTTGGACTCCTCTAAGCCCTCTTGTCAACTAGGCCTTGACCTTGGACTTCAGTATCCATCCTTTTTGGGCCTGCATTGCCTAATTTTAGCAAGAATCCTGCTTATTCGATTTAAAGAGAATCCCCCCAACATATACACCTTGATATCTGATCACCATGGCCTACCTGCAGCAAGAAATGTGTTAGGTCAGTTTAGCAAGAATTCCCTTTACCCTGATGTCACCTCTTAGTAATTTTACAAATACCAAGTCACTCCCCCTACTCTGCTTCTTGGTTATAAACCCCAACTTTTTCTTTATTCAGAATTTAGCCCAGTTCTGTATCAAGGTTTTATTTTCCCTACTGCAGTAATTTCTGAATAAAATCTGTTTTTACTACTTCAACTACTGTTTGGCTCTGCTTTTCTTTAATAGCGCATATGGTTAATCACATCCTTCAACATTCCTCAGTAAGGTTAGATTAAACTCAGTTTCCCACAAAATGTGATTTTTTTTTCTAATGGCTGCATTGTAGAATATCATGCCACAATTTATTTTAAAACTATTTTCATCTTGTTGGATGTTTACATGATTTCAAATATTTTCCCATTATAAACAACATCATGACAAATACCTTTTTTTTTTTTCTTTTGAGACTGAGTCTTGATCTGTCACCCAGGCTGGAGTACAATGGCTCAATCTCGGCTCACTGCAACATCTGCCTGCTGGGTTCAAAGCAATTCTCCTCTCTCAACCTCCTGAGTAGCTGGGACTACAGTTTCACCACTGCCACACCTGGCTAATTTTTGTACTTTTAGTAGAGACAAGGTTTCACCATATTGGTCAGGCTCATCTCAAACTCTTGACTGTAGGTGATCCACCTGCCTCGGCCTCCCAAAGTGCTGGGCTTAGAGTAGTGAGCCACTGTGCTGGGCCCATGACAAATATCTTTATGCATAAAACATGATGCACATTTCTTTTTCTTTTTCTTTTCTTTTTTTTTTATCCTCACTTGGTTAGATTTATTTTATTTTATTTTGTTTTATTTTTAATTTATTTTCTTGCATTTTAGGTTTTGGGGTACATGTGAAGAACATGCAAGATTGTTGCATAGGTGCACACGTGGCAATGTGATTTGCTGCCTTCCTCCCCATCACCTATATCTGGCATTTCTCCACATGCTATCTCTCCCCAACTACCAACCCCTCACTGACCCTCCCCTATTTCCCTCCAAAGGACCCAAGAGTGTAGTGCTCCCCTCCTTGTGTCCATGTGTTCTCATTGTTCAACACCCACCTATGAGTGAGAACATGCGGTGTTTGATCTTCTGCTCTTGTGTCAGTTTGCTGAGAATGAAGGCTTCCAGGTTCATCCATGTCTCTACAAAGGACACAAACTCATCGTTTTTGATGGCTGCATAATATTCCATGGTGTATATTTGCCACATTTTCCCTATCCAATCTATCGTCGATGGGCATTTGGGTTGGTTCCAGGTCTTTGCTATTGTAAACAGTGCTGCAATGAACATTCGTGTGCATGTGTCCTTATAGTAGAATGATTTATAATCCTTTGAATATATACCGAGTAATGGGATTGCTGGGTCAAATGGAATTTCTATGTCTAGGTCCTTGAGGAATCGCCACACTGTCTTCCACAATGGTTGAATTAATTTACACTCCCACCAACAGTGTAAAAGTGTTCCTATTTCTCCACATCCTCTCTAGCATCTGTTGTCTCCAGATTTTTTAATGATCGCCATTCTAACTGGCATGAGATGGTATCTCAATATAGTTTTGATTTGCATTTCTCTGATGACCAGTGATGACGAGCATTTTTTCATATGTTTGTTGGCCTCATGTATGTCTTCTTTTGTAAAGTGTCTGCTCGTGTCCTTTGCCCACTTTTGAATGGGCTTGTTAGTTTTTTTCTTATAAATCTGTTTTAGTTCTTTGTAAGTTCTGGATATCAGCCCTTTGTCAGATGGGTAAACTGCAAAAATTTTTTCCCATTCTGTTGGTTGCTGATTCACTCTAATGACTGTTTCTTTTGCTGTGCAGAACCTGTGGAGCTTGATTAGGTCCCATTTGTTTATTTTGGCTTTTGTTGTCAATGCTTTTGGTGTTTTTGTCATGAAGTCCTTGCGTACACCTATGTCCTGAATGGTTTTGCCTAGATTTTCTTCTAGGGTTTTTATGGTGTTAGGTCTTATGTTTAAGTCTTTAATCCACCTGGAGTTAATTTTAGTGTAAGGTGTCAGGAAGGGGTCCAGTTTCTGCCTTCTGCACATGGCTAGCCAGTTTTCCCAACACCATTTATTGAACAGGGAATCCTTTCCTCATTGCTTGTTTTTGTCTGGTTTGTCAAAGATCAGATGGTTGTAGATATGCTGTGTTGCCTCCGAGACCTCTGTTCTGTTCCATTGGTCTATATCTCTGTTTTGGTACCAGTACCATGCTGTTTTGATTACTGTAGTCTTGTAGTATAGTTTGAAGTCCGGTAGTGTGATGCCTCCAGCTTTGTTCTTTTTGCTTAGAATAGACTTGGCTATGTGGGCTCTCTTTTGGTTCCATATGAAGTTTAAGGTGATTTTTTCCAGTTCTGCAAAGAAGGTCATTGGTAGCTTGATGGGGATAGCATTGAATCTGTAAATTACTTTGGGCAGTATGGCCATTTTCACGATATTGATTCTTCCTAACCATGAACATGGAATATTTCTCCATCTGTTTGTGTCCTCTCTTATTTTGTTGAGCAGTGGCTTGTAGTTCTCCTTGAAGAGGTCCTTTACGTTCCTTGTTAGTTGTATTCCTAGGAATTTTATTCTCTTTGTGGCAATTGTGAATGGAAGTTTGTTCTTGATTTGGCTCTCTTTAAGTCTGCTATTGGTGTATAGGAATGCATGTGATTTTTGCACACTGATTTTGTATCCTGACACTTTGCTGAACTTCCTTATCAGTTTCAGGAGATTTTGGGCTGAGATGATGGGGTCTTCTAGATATGCAATCATGTCGTCTGCAAATAGAGACAATTTGACTTCCTACTTTACTATTTGAATGCCCTTTATTTCTTTTTCTTGCCTGATTGCTCTGGCTAGAACTTCTAGAACTATATTGAATAGGAGTGGTGAGAGAGGGCATCCTTGTCTGGTGCCACATTTCAAGGGGAATGCTTCCAGTTTTTGCCCATTCAGTATGATATTGGCTGTTGGTTTGTCATAAATAGCTTTTATTATTTTGAGATACGTTCCATCAATACCTAGCTTATTGAGGGTTTTTAGCATAAAGGGCTGTTGAATTTTGTCAAAGGCCTTCTCTGCATCAATTGAGATAATCATGTAGTTTTTGTCTTTGGTTCTGTTTATGTGGTGAATTACGTTTATAGACTTGTTTATGTTGAACCAGCCTTGCACCCCCGGGATGAAGCCTACTTGATCATGGTGGATAAGCTTTTTGATGTGCTGTTGCAATCGGCTTGTCAGTATTTTATTGAAGATTTTTGCATCTATGTTCATCATGGATATTGGCCTGAAGTTTTCTTTTCTTGTTGAGTCTCTGCCAGGTTTTGGAATGAGGATGATGTTGGTCTCATAAAATGATTTGGGAAGAATTCCCTCTTTTTGTATTGTTTGGAATAGTTTCAGAAGGAATGGTACCAGCTCCTCTTTGTATGTCTGGTAGAATTTGACTGTGAACCCGTCTGGACCTGGGCTTTTTTTGGGTGGTAAGCTCTTAATTGCTGCCTCAACTTCAGACCTTGTTATGGGTCTGTTCAGGGTTTCGGCTTCTTCCTGGTTTAGGCTTGGCAGGAGGCAAGTGTCCAGGAATTTATCCATTTCTTCCAGGTTTATTAGTTTGTGTGCATAGAGTTGTTTGTAATAATCTCTGATGATGGTTTGAATTTCTGTGGAATCTGTGGTGATATCCCCTTTATAATTTTTTATTGCATCAATTTGGTTATTCTCTCTTTTCTTTTTTATTAATCTGGCTAGTGGCCTATTTTCTTGATCTTTTCAAAAAACCAGCTCCTGGATTTATTGATTTTTTGAAGGGTTTTTTGTGTCTCTATCTCCTTCATTTCTGCTCTGATCTTAGCTATTTCTTGTCTTCTGCTAGACTTTGAGGTTTTTCGATCTTGCTCCTCTAGCTCTTTCAGTTTTGACGATAGGGTGTCAATTTTTGATCTCTCCTTGCTTCTCATGTGGGCACTTATTGCTATATATTTTCCTCTAGAGACTGCTTTAAATGAGTCCCAGAGATTCTGGTATGTCGTGTCTTCATTCTCGTTGGCTTCAAAGAACATCTTTATTTCTGTCTTCATTTCATTGTTTATCCAGCCAACATTCAAGAGCAAGTTGTTCAGTTTCCATGAAGCTGTGCGGTTCTGGGTTAGTTTTTGAATTCTGAGTTCTAACTTGATTGCACTGTGGTCTGAGAGACTGTTTGTTTTGATTTCCGTTCTTTTGCATTTGCTGAGGAGTGATTTACTACCAATTATGTGTTCAATTTTAGAGTATGTGTGATGTGGTGCTGAGAAGAATGCATTTTCTGTGGCTTTGGGGTGGAGAGTTCTGTAAATGTCCATTAGGTTTGCTTGGTCCAGGTCTGAGTTCAAGTCCTGGATATCCTTGTTAATTTTCTGTCTGGTTGATCTGTCTAATATTGACAATGGGGTGTTAAAGTCTCCCACTATTATTGTGTGGGGGTCTAAATCTCTTTGTAAGTCATTAAGAACTTGCCTTATGTATCTGGGTGCTCCTGTATTGGGTGCGTATATATTTAGGATCGTTAGCTCTTCTTGTTGCATTGATCATTTTACCATTATGTAATGTCCTTCTTTGTCTCTTTTGATCTTTGTTGCTTTAAAGTCTAATTTATCAGAGATAAGAATTGCAACTCCTGCATTTTTTGCTCTCCATTTGCTTGGTAAATCTTCCTCCATCCCTTTATTTTGAGCCTTTGTGTATCCTTGCATGTGAGATGGGTTTCCTGAATACAGCACACCGATGGGTTTTGGCTTTTTATCCAATTTGCCAGTCTGTGTCTTTTGATTGGGGCATTTAGTCCATTTACATTTAGGGTTAATATTGTTATGTGTGAATTTGATACTGCCATTTTGGTGCTAGCTGGGTGTTTTGCCCATTAGTTGATGCAGATTCATCATTGTGTTGATTCTCCTTACCTTTTGGCATGTTTTTCAGTGGCTCGTTCTGGTTGTTCCTTTATATGTGTAGAGCCTTTTTCAGGAGCTCTTGTAAAGCTGGCCTGGTGGTTACGAAATATCTGAGTACTTGCATGTTCACAAAGGATTTTATTTTTCCTTCACTTACGAAGCTTAGTTTGGCTGGATCGGAGATTCTGGGTTGAAAGTTCTTTTCTTTAAGGATGTTGAATATTGGCCCCCACTCTCTTCTGGCTTGTAGGGTTTCTGCTGAGAGATCTGCTGTGAGTCTGATGGGCTTCCCTTTATGGGTAACCCGACCTTTCTCTCTGGCTGCCCTTAGTATTTTCTCCTTCATTTCAACCCTGGCGAATCTGACGATTATGTGCCTTGGGGTTGCTCTTCTTGAGGAATATCTTTGTGGCGTTCTCTGTATTTCCTGGACTTGAATGTTTGCCTGCCTTGCTAGGTTGGGGAAGTTTTCCTGGATAATATCCTGAAGAGTATTTTCCAGCTTGGATTCATTCTCTTTGTCGCATTCAGGTACGCCTATGAAACATAGATTAGGTCTTTTCACATAGTCCCACATTTCTTGGAGACTTTGTTCATTCCTTTTTACCCTTTTTTCTCCAGTCTTGCCTTCCTGTTTCATCTCATTGAGTTGATCTTTGACCTCTGATATCCTTTCTTCTGCTTGGTCAATTAGGCTGTTGATACTTGTGCATGCTTCGCAAAGTTCTCGTGTTGTGTTTTTCAGCTCCATCAATTCACTTATATTCCTCTCTAAGTTGTTTATTCTCCTTAGCATTTCATCAAATCTTTTTTCAAGGTTCTTGGTTTCTTTGCATTGGATTAGAACATGTTCTTTAAGTTCACAGAAGTTTCTTACTACCCACCTTCTGAAACCTGATTCTGTCATTTCATCACACTCATTCTCCATCCAACCTTGTCCCCTTGCTGGTGAGGAGTTGTGATCCCTTGTAGGAGGAGGGGTGTTCTGGTTTCAGGTGTTTTCATCCTTTTTGCACTGGTTTCTTCCCATCTTTAAGTATTTATCCACCTGTCGACTTTGTAGTTGCTGGCTTTCAGATTGGGTCTCTGAGTGGACGTTCTGTTTGTTGATGATGAGGTTATTTCTGTTTCTTGGTTTTCCTTCTGACAGTCTGGCCCCTCTGCTGTAGGTCTGCTGAGGTCCACTCCAGGCCCTGCTTGCCTGGGGTTCACCTGCAGCAGCTGCTAAACAGTATGGGTTGTTACCAGTTTTCTTCTTCTGCTACCTTTGTCCCAGAAGGATACCCGCCACGTGTCAATCTGGTCTCTCCTTTATGAGGTGGCTCTTTGGATATATAGGGGTCAGGGAGCTGCTTGAGGAGATGGCCTCTTCTTTATAGGAGCTCAAATGCTGGGCTGTGAGCTCTGTTGTTCAATCAGAGCTGCTGGGCAGGTACGTTTAGGTCTGCTGTAGCAGAACTCATAAACTGCTTTTTGTTCCCAGGTGCTGTGTCCCAGGGATTTAGGGCTTTATGAGTTTTGGTTATGCTGCTGCCTTCTTCTTTTTTCCTTCAGAGCTGCCCTGCCCAGCAAGGAGGCAGCCTAGTCACTGTCTGCCTGTAGAGGCTTTGCTGAGCTGCTGTGGGCTCTGCCCAGCTGCCGAGTGAAATTCCCTGCAGTCCTGTTTATATGGGTGTAGTTAGAACTGCCTTGGCAATGGTGGCCCACCTCTGTTAAGGCAGAGCCTCTCTGCAGTGGCGGGTTGCCTTGGTAATGGCGGGCTGCCTCAGCAAGGGCGGGCTGCCTCAGCAATGGCGGGTTGCCTTGGCAACGGCGGGCTGCCTCAGCATTGGCTGACTACCTCCGTAGTGGTGGGCTGCCTCGGTAATGGCGGACGCCCCTCCCCCACAGAGCTGGACTGTCCTGGGTTCAGCTGCGCTTGCTGTGAAACTCTCAATCCAGAGTTTCTGATTGCTGTTCTTTTGTGGGGGTGGGACCAGCCTAGCCTGATCGTCTGTCTCCCTGCCTCAGAGCCTTTTTTTTTTTTTTAAGTTGGTGTTCCAGTTGCCTGTTGAGTCGCCGGGGTCTGTTTGTTTTCCCGTGTCATGACTCACTACACTGGCTTACACAGCAGCACTGAGATTCATGGCGCTTTTTTTGCCCTGGAATCTACTGTTCTGGTTCCCTGCTCAGTCCCCTTTTTAAACAGATGAATGGGTGACTTCCCATGGCTCCAATCGCCAGCCAAAAGGACACCCGGACAGGTGTATTTTGTACGGAGAACCGCTGCTCCGGGACGCTGACAAAGCAGCCGCGGGGAGCAAAGCAGTGGCACCAGCCGGCACAGCTGCGCTGGCTGAAACAGCCGCGCTGGTGACCCTTGGAGCTCCTCCGCCTGGGAATTTCCTAGTCTGTGGGCAATAAAAATGTGGCCTCCACTCACCCTCTGCGCTTTCACTGGGAGCTGCAATCCTGAGCTGTTCCTAAACGGCCATGTTGGATCCTCCCGATGCACATTTCTAATATGTTCTTTAAACTATCTAGAAGTGGATGCTCATGAAAATTATTATCATTTTTTTTTTTGAGACAGAGTTTCACTCTTGTTGCCCAGGCTGGATTGCAATGGCGAGATCTTGCCTCACTGCAACCTCCACCTCCCGGGTTCAAGCGATTCTCCTGCCTCAGCCTCCCGTGTAGCTGGGATTACAGGTGCCCACCACCACGCCCAGCTATTTTTTTGTATTTTTAGTAGAGACAGGGTTTCATTATGTTGTCCAGGCTGGTCTCGAACTCCTGACCCTCAAGCAATCCACCTGCCTCGGCCTCCCAAAGTGCTGGGATCATTGGCGTGAGCCACTGCGCCCAGCCAAAGATGAATATTTTTAAGCTTTACTACATATTGATACACCATCTTCTGAGAAAACTTTACTAATTTACACTCCCAAGAGCAGTGAATGAGAGGGCTTATTTCACCAAAGATAGACATACCTTTATGTTTCAGAAAGGGAAAAGATTATTGAGCTTTTGATAAGAAAGAATGATGGAATGAGGTCTTGCTGTTTGAAACCAGTGTGGCTGGAGATGCTTGGCATATAATGTGAACTAGTCTGTTTTAGCATAACAACGTGACAGTAGTGGCAAGTTATGTTATCAGTGATAATTAAATATAGGCTGCCTAGAAGAATGGCAGTTGAGGGGCCACATAATATAGGTCCATATGACTAGTGTCTGAGAAGCAGACTCACAAATAGTAGTGTCTGGGGTTTCTGGAGATGATCCAGTGAGTTGGCTTTTATTTCTGAGGTTTTACAGTTTTTTTGGTTTTTTTTTTCTTATTGCTTGAAAAATGATCTTGTTGCAGGTTTTACAGTTCTTTCTAAGTTTTACTTTTTTCTTTTTTTTGAGATGGAGCTTTGATCTTGTTGCCCAGGCTGGAGTGCAATGGTGTGTTCTCGGCTCACTGCAGCCTCCGCCTCCAGGGTTCAAGTGATTCTCCTGCCTCAGCGTCCTGAGTAGCTGGGATTACAGGCATGTGCCACCACAGTCAGCTAATTTTGTATTTTTAGTGAGATGGGGTTTCTCTATGTTGGTCACGCTGGTCTTGAACTCGCAACCTCAGGTGATTTGCCCCCCCTTGGCCTCCCAAAGTGTTGGGATTACAGGCTTGAGCCACAGCGCCCTGCAAGCCTTACATTTTTAATAGAAATATTTTTAGAAGTAATACATGATAATGGTACAAAATTCAAAAGGCACAAAAGTGTATATCATGAACAGTACATATTCTATATCTGTCCTTCAGTCATCCAACTTTCCTTCCTAGAGTCAACCATTATTACCAGCTTCTGGTTTATCTTCCCAATGGTATCCTGTGCAGTTACAAAAATAAATCTCTGAGTCAGGTGCATTGGCTTACGCCTGTAATCCCAGAACTCTGGGAGGCTGAGGCGGGTGGATCACGAGATCAGGAGTTTGAGACCACCCTGGCCAACATAGTGAAACCCCATCTCTACTAAAAATACAAAAATTAGCTGGGCATGGTGGTGTGCGCCTGTAATCCCAGCTACTCGGGAGGCTGAGTCAGGAGAATCACTTGAATCTGGGAGGTGGAGGTTGCAGTGAGCCGGGATTGTGCCATTGCACTCCAGCCTGGGCAACAGAGCAAGACTCCATCTCAAAAAACAAAATAAAATAAAACAATAAAATAAATATCTCTCTTATAGAGTGCTCGTTTGTCCTCCCACCCAAAAGGTACCATATAATACATACTGTTTTGTACCTTGTTTTTCTTTTGTCAGAAATTTGGCCTGGATATCATGCCATATTAGTATATTGTAGGAGCAGAAAGGGTGTGATACCTTTCCTCCCCATCATAAGGGTCACAGCAGACACTTCTACAACAAAAGACAGGTTAACAAGAGAAAAGCATAACAAATTTATTTGATTATAGTTTCATGTGACACAGGAGCCATCAGCTTGAAGATCCAAAGACCCAGGGTAGACAGTATATTTTTATCCTTAGGTATGATTGAAGCATGGACAACCATGTAGAAATATGATTGGCCAAAATGGTGTGAGCTAATAGTAATAGACTGAGAAGGAGCAGGGGACACCAAACAAGGCCTGTCCATTCAGATTATTCTTGGTCTCTTTATGCAGCATAACTTTCTTATGGGTATAGGACGTCAGGACCCTCTCTGGAATGGGGGTCTTATCACCTACACTCAAAAAGGTAGGTCAGGCCAGGCACGGTGGCTCACATCCATAATCCCAGCACTTTGGGAGGCCAAGGCAGGTGGATCACCTGAGGTGAGGAGTTTGAGACCAGCTGGCCAACATGATGAAACCCTGTCTCTACTAAAAATACTAAAAAAAAAAAAAAATTAGCAGCCTGGCATAGTAGCTCACACCTGCAATCTCAGCACTTTGGAAGGCAGAGGTGGGCGCATCACTTTTGGTCAGGAGTTTGAGACCATCCTGGCCAACACGGTGAAACCCCATCTCCACTAAAATACAAAAAAAATTAGCCGGGCATGTGGCTCATTCTTGTAATCCCAGTTACTTGGGAGGCTGAGGCAGAAGAATCGCTTAAACCTGGGAGGCGAAGGTTGCAGTGAACCAAGACCATGCCACTGCACTCCAACCTGGGTGACAGAGTAAGACTCCGTCTCAAAAAAAAAAAAAAAAAAAAAAAAATTCAGAGAATTTCTTTATAAACAGTCTTTACAAAAGAAAATAGATGAAAGAGAAATATTTCAAGGCTTTATGGGAAAAGGGGTTCTGGTTTCTATGACCCACTGTGGGGAACAGGGATTTTAGTTTTTCTTTTTTTTTTTTTTTTAGCACAGTATGTGACATTTGGATAGCAAGGGATTTTAGTTTCTATGGGTAGCCTTGGGGGAGAATGAGGGGTGAGAGACAAGAGAACATGAGAAGGTCAGAGAGAAACTTTGTTTCTAAGACTGCCTCTGAGGCTTTCATTTTGTTTCCTTTTTTTTTTTCCTAATTTTAAATTTTTGTGGGTACATAGTAGGTGTGTATATTTATGGGGTACATGAGATATTTTGATATAGGCATACAATATATAGTAATCACATTAGGGCTGGGCAAGGTGGCTCATGCCTGTCATCCCAGCACTTTGGGAGGCTGAGGCAGGCAGATCATCTGAGGTCAGGAGTTTGAGACCAGCCCGACCAACTTGGAGAAGCCCCGTCAGTACTAAAAATACAAAATTAGGTGGGTGTGGTGACGCATACCTGTAATCCCAGCTACCTGGGAGGCTGAGCCAGGAAAATCGCTTGAACCCAGAAGGCAGAGGCTGCAGTGAGCCGAGATCGCACCATTCATTGCATTCCAGCCTGGGCAACAAGAGTGAAATTCTTGTCTTAAAAAAAGTAAAAAATAATAAAATAAAATATTCACATCAGGATAAATGTGTCTATCACCTCAAGCATTATCCTTTGTGTTAGAAACAATGCAATTATACTCTTAATTGTTTTTAAATGTACAATTAAATTATTATTGACTATAGTCACTCTGTTGTGCTATCAAATACTAGACCTTATTCATTCTTTGTAATTAATTTTTGTGCCTATTAACCATCCCCACTCCCCCTGCCTAACCCACCACTACCCTTCCCAGCCCCTGGTAACAGACATTCTACTCTTTATCTCCGTAATATCAATTGTTTTATTTATTTATTTTTTTGAGACAGAGTCTCGGTCAGTGCCCAGGCTGGAGTACAGTGGTGCAATCTTGGCTCACTGTGGCCTTGACCTCCCAAGGCTCAAGTTATCCTCCCTCCTCAGCCTCCCAAGTAGCTGGAACTACAGGTACATGCCAACCCACATGGCTAATTTTTATTTTTTGTAGAGACAAGGTCTTACTATGTTGCCTAGGCTGGTCTCAAACTCCTGAGCTCAAGCAATCCACCTGCCTTAGCTTCCCAAAGTACTGGAATTACAGGCATAAGCCACTGTTCCTGGCCAACTGTTTTAATTGTCAACTCCTAAAAATAAGTGAAAACATGAGAAGTTTGTCTTTCTGTGCCTGGCTTATTTCTGTTAGCATAATACCTCCAGTTCCATCCATATTGTTGCAAATGGAAGAATCTCGTTGTTTTGTTTTGTTTTTGTTTTATTTTTTTTTTGAGACGGAGTTTTGCTCTTGTTACCCAGGCTGGAGTGCAATGGTGCGATCTCGGCTCACCGCAACCTCTGCCTCCTGGGTTCAAGCAATTCTCCTGCCTCAGCCTCCTGAGTAGCTGGGACTACAGGCGCGCGCCACCATGCCCAGCTAATTTCTGTATTTTTAGTAGAGACTGGGTTTCACCTTGTTGACCAGGATGGTCTCGACCTCTTGACCTCGTGATCCACCCGCCTCAGCCTCCCAAAGTGCTGGAATTATAGGCGTGAGCCACCGTGCCCGGCCAGAATCTCATTTTTTTAATGGCTGAATAGTACTCCATTGTGTATATGTACCACATTTTCTTTCTTTTTTTTGTGTTTTAACTTTTATTGTAGGTTCAGGGTTACATGTGCAGGTTTGTTATGTAGGAAAATTGCATGACATAGGAATTTGGTGTACAGATTATTTCTTGACCCAGGTAATAAGCATACTACCTGATAGGTAGATTTTCTTTTCTTTTTCTTTCTTTTTTTTTTTTTTTTTTTTTTTTGGAGGCAGAGTCTCACTCTATTCCCCAGGCTGGAATGCAGTGGTATGATCTCAGCTCATTGCAACCCCCACCTCCTGGGTTCAAGCGATTCTCCTGCTTCAACCTCCCGAGTAGCTGGGATTACAGGTGCCTGCCACCACACCTGGCTAATTTTTGTATTTTAGTAGAGATGGGTTTTGCCATGTTGGCTAGGCTGGTCTCAAACTCCTGACCTCAGGTGATCCGCTCACCTCGGCCTCCCAAATTGCTGGGATTACAGGTGTAAACCACTGTGCCTGGCCTGATATGTAGTTTTTCAATCCTCACCTTCCTCCCTCCCTCCATCTCAAGTAGGCCCTTGTGTCTTCTGTTCCCTTCCTTGTGTCCATGTGTACTCAATGTCTAAGCTTCCGCTTATAAGTGAGAACATGAGGTGTTCAGTTTTCTGTTTCTGTGTTAGTTTGCTTAGGATGATAGCCTTCAGCTCCATTCATGTTCCTGCAAAGGACATGACCCATTCTTTTTTATGGCCATTTAGTAGTCCATGGTATATATGTACCCCATTTTCTTTATCCAGTCTACCATACTTTAGGTCAATTCCATGTCTTTGCTATTGTGAATGGTGCTGCAATGGACAAACACGTGCTTGTGTCTTTGTGGTAGAATAATTTATATTCCTTTGGGTATATAACCAATAATCAGATTGCTGGACCAAATGGTAATTCTGCTTTGAGTTCTTTGAGAAATTGCCAAACTACTTTCCACAGTGGCTGAACTAATTTATACCCCCACCAGCAGTGTATAAGCATTCCCTTTTCTCTGCAACATGACCAATATGTGTTATTTTTTAACCTTTTAGTAATAGCCATTCTGATTGGTGTGAGATGGTATCTCATTGTGGTTTTGATTTGCATTTCTCTAATTATAAGTAATGTTGAGCATTTTTTCATATGCTTGTTTGCTACATGTATGTCTTCTTTTAAAAAGTGTCTGTTCATGTCCTTTGTACATTTTTTAGTGGGGTTGTTTCCTTTTTGCTTTTTAGTTTGTTTAATTTTCTTGTGGATTCTGGATATTAGACCTTTGTCAGATGCATAGTTTGCAAATATTTTCTCCTATTCTATAGGTTGTCTGTTTATACTGCTGATAGTTTCTTTCGACGTGCAGAAGCTCTTTTGTTTAACTAGGTCTCATTTGTCAATTTTTATTTTTGGCACAATTGCTTTTGGTGTCTTTTTCATGAAATCTTTGCCAGGGCCTATGTCCAGAATGGTATTTTCTATGTTTTGTTTGTTTGTTTGTTTCCTAAGGTTTGTACAGTTCTAGGTTTTAAGTCTATATTTAAGTCTTTAATTCTATTTCTTTTTCACTTATGAAGCTTGATTTGGCTGGATATTAAATTCTTGATTGGAAATCTTTTTCTTTAAGAATGCAGAATATTGGCCCCAATCCCTTCTGGCTTGTAGGATTTCAGCTGACAGGTCTGCTGTTAGCTTGATGGGGTTCCTTTTGCAGATGACCTGCCCCTTCTCTCTAGCTGCCTTTAACACTTTTTTCTTTCATTTCAACTTTGGAGAATCTGATGAATATGTGTCTTGAGGATGGTCTTCTTGTGTAGTATTTCACAGGTGTTCTCTACATTTCCTGAATTTGAATATTGGCCTCTCCAACAATGTTGGGAACATTTTCGTGGATGATGTCATCAAATATGTTTTCCAAGTTTGCTTGCTTTCTTTCCCTCTCTTTCAGTGATGCCAATGAGACACAGATTTGGTCTCTTTACATAATCCCATATTTCATGGAAGTTTTCTTCATTCTTCTTTATTGTTTTTTTCATTTTTGTCTGACTGAGTTTTTCCAGAGAACCGATTTTTGAGCTCTGAGATTCTTTCCTCAGTTTGATTGATTCCACTGTTAATAATTTTTATTGTATTCTAAAATTACTGAATTGAGTTTCTCAGCTGTATCAAATCAGTTTGGATTCTTCTTAAAATGGCCATTTCATCTTTTATTTCCTATACTATTTTATTGTATTTTTTTGATTCCTTGGATTGGATTTTTACTTTCTCCTGAATCTTAGTCATCTTTGTTCCTATCCATACTCTGAATTCTATTTCTGGCATTTCAACCATTTCAGCCTTTTTAACAACCATTGCTAGGGAACTAGTACTACCATTTGGAGGTAAGAAGATACTCTGGCTTTTTAAATTACTAGAGTTCTTGTGCTGGTTCTTTCTCATTTGTGTGGTCTGATATTCCTTCAATCTTTGAAGTTGCTGTCCTTTATATGGGGCTTTTCTTTTCCTTTTATCTTCTTTAATATCTTTGGGGGTTTGATTGCAATAAAAGGTGGGTTCAGTCAATTGCCTTTGTTTCTAGAAGGTTCTAGGGAGCCAAGGCTCAGCTCAGCACTCCTGGACTGCATGCTGTAACTTTAGGGGGCTGATATCAGGCCCTGGCTTTATTTTCTGACCTCTTGAGGTTAGAAACCTGTTGCATAAGAGAGGCTGAGGTGTTCCCGTACCACCGGCCACAACACTCTGATGGATGGTGCCTGCCAAAGTGCTTCACTGGGCAGTGGTAGCAAGATCCATGCTGGTTTACATATGCTAGCAGCAGCAGCAGCAGTGCAGCAGGGTGCATGCTCATCGGCTGGGGCAGGGCACTGATGGATGTAAGGCAGGGCACTGGCAGTTGCAGGGCTGGCAACCTTCATGTACGTATTCATGCCAGCAATGGTGCCATAGCAGAGGAGGAACGAAGTGCATTCATAATGGCAGCGGTGTAGTGGAGTGCATGTACACACACATGGCAGTGGAAAAGGGAAGCCGAAGTTCACTTGTGCACATGTGCACTGGTAAAGTGTTCAGGGAGAGTGGCCGTGGGCAAGTGCATGCCAGCAAAGCAGTATAGGGGAAGCTGCAGTGGGGAAAGAGTGCAGATAGGCTGGTGTGTGTCAGTGGGGTCCACTCTGTTGGAGCTCACTGACAGTCACATGTGGTCTGCCAGCACAGGAGCTATGATACAGACCCCCAGGAGTCACCCTAGTTGAGCACCTGAGGCTGCACTGCAAGCAGGCACAAACAGGCTGGGTCCCCAGCACAGGCCAGCAGACACAGGGGCGCTCATGTTAAACTGACCCTGTCTCACAAGCAGGATCACCCTGCTATGCTCAGGTTTGACAGTTCCCCCAAGGCTGAAATCTCCTAGGGAAGCATAGCAAGCCTTGGGGGATGGTCATCTCTGCCCATGTTCCACTGCAAACATTCCCACACCAAGTCCTCTCAGCTCCACTCTGGCTGAAATCCTGTCTCTACCATCTCTCTAAGCAGCTATCCCTGCCAGATCAAGTGTCCATGTGGGTCATGGGATCTCCTGCTGCCAGGATTCTGGAGGGCTATCATGAGAGTCAGTCACTACTTGCTTACTCAACTAACCTGTTCCCCAGGAATCATTGGGAGCCAGGAACGAGTCCCAGTGCACAGTAGCCCTGTACATGGTTTCCAGCTTCTTCCTCCTCCATTCAGGCAACTGTATCCACTCTCTGTCCATTTTCAATGCCTTCCTTCTGAAAATCTGCTGGAAGTATGCCATTCTTCCTGATATACAAGTCCCTTGGTTACAAATGTTTCTTCTGGCTGTGTCTAGTCAGCCATCTTTCACATTTTCTTTGTTCATTTTTCTGTTGATGGACACTTAAGTTGTTCCCAAATCTTGGCTATTGTGAAGAGTGCTGCAATAAACACAATAGTGTGGATATTTCTTTGATATTCTGATTTCCTTTCTTTTTTGGATATACCTAAGAGTGGGATTACTGGGTCATGTAGTAGCTCTATTCTTAGTTTTTTTGAGCACCCTCCAAGCTGTTTTTCCATAGTGGTTGATACTAATTTACACTCCCATCAACAGTGTACAAGGGTTCCCTTTTCTCCACATCCTCTCTGGTATTTGTTATTGTCTGTATTTTAGATAAAAGCCACTTGTTCTGGGGTGAGGTGACACCTCATTGTAGTTTTGACTTGCATTTCTCTGATGATCAATGATATTAAACACCTTTGCATGTACCCACTTCCCATTTATATGTTTTCTTTTCAGAAATATCTATTCAGATCTTTTGCCCATTTTTAAAAATTGTATCATTAGAATTTTTCCTATAAAGTTGTTTGGGCTCGTTATATATTCTGGTTATTAATTATTTGTCAGATGGGTAGTTTGAAACTATTACCTCCCATTCTGTGGGTTGTCTCTTCACTGTGTTTATTGTTTCCTTTGCTGTGCAGAAACTTTTTGACTTGATGTGATCCCATTTGTCCATTTTTGCTTTGGTTGCCTGTGCTTGTGTAGGTATTACTCAAGAAATCTTCACCAAGTCCAATGTTCCAGAGAGTTGTCCAGTGTTTTTTGTTTGTTTGTTTGTTTGTTTTTGAGATGGAGTCTCACTCATGTCACCCAGGCTGGAGTACAGCGGTGCAATCTTGGCTCATTGCAACCTCTGCCTCCCTGGTTCAAGCGCTTCTCCTGCCTCAGCCTCCCATGTAGCTGGATTACAGGTGACTGCCACCACACCTGGCTAATTGTTGTATTTTTAGTAGAGATGGGATTTCACCATACTGACCAGGCTGGTCTTGAATTCCTGACCTCAGGTGATCCACCCACCTTGGCCTCCCAGAGTGCTAGGATTATAGGCATGAGTCATCATGCCAGCCCCAATGGATTTTTTTTTAGTAGTTTCATAGTTTGAGGTCTTAGAGTTAAGTCTTTAATCCATTTTGACTTGATTTTTGTATATGTTGAGAGACAGAGGTTCAGTTTCATTCTTCTGCATATGGATAGCCAGTTTTCTCAGTACCTGAGTCCTTCATTTTGGGGTATTGTTTTCCTGAGTCTCAATAATATAAAAAGCTTAATTACATATGTTAGCATATATTCATTATTCAGCATATATTTCTTGAGCACTTATTTGGTGCCATGCTTGTTCTACACATTGAAATACAGAAATTAGATCGAGACCATCCTGGTCAACATGGTGACACCCCGTCTCTACTAAAACTACAAAAAATTAGCTGGGCATGGTGGTGCGTGCCTGTAATCCCAGCTACTGAGGAGGCTGAGGCAGGAGAATTGCCTGAACCCAGGAGGCGGAGGTTGCTGTGAGCCGAGATTGCCCCATTGCACCCCAACCGGGGAAAAAAAAAAAAAATCCGGGAAAAAAAAAAAAAAAAAAAAAAAAAAAAGAAATACAGAAATTAACAAAACACAGAAAAATCTCATCCCTCATGGACATTGTGTCATAGTTGGAAGGAAAAGAACCAAAATTAATAGGCCAAACATATGCTAAGTAGTAGAAAGTGTTATAGAGGAATATAAAATGTTTGTTCAGCCACACCGAATGTATCCTTGATCACTGTGGGATACCTGCAGAGGGAAAGTGGTCTGCCAGCTGGGCTGAACTTGCCAAAGCCTTGACAGGCCCAAGAGCAGGGAATAGTCCTGTTCAGGAATCAGAAGCCAAGACCTAAAGACCTTCAGGATTAAAAGACCAATAGTTAGCATGGAGAGGACCCTTGCCTTCTCCTCCTGACCCAGCTGGTCCTCCTGAAAACAGAAACCCCACTAGAGGGAGGAACACCTGCCCACTGACCTGGTCCTCGGCCAGGAGGTCCCTGTCTGAGCAGGGCAGTGAAAGAAGTCTGAGACAAGAATTGTGTCCTGGACTCCGCAAATTCATCAAAAGTAGCAGTTCACCCTTTAAGGAGATTACAGTATACTCCCGTGCACATATAGACCAAATGGAAAGTAGGGGATCGGAGGCCTGCAAACTGTGATGAGGGCTGTTCTCCCCTTCAAGCCTGGCCTGTCCCCTGAGAGGTGGCTAATGATGGGGAGTGGGGGTCATAGAAAACAGATGTTACAGAGCTCTATAGCAAAAGAGATTGAAGTAGCTGACTTCCTCCCCTTGCCTCTCTCCTTCCTCCTCCCTATGTCCTTTGCAGGAAGGAGCCACAGGGAGACTGAGTTGGATTCCATAGGACAAAGTACTTTCTACTGATAAGATACAGACAGGGACCGAGCGTGGTGGCTCATGCCTGTAATCCCAGCACTTTGGAAGGCTGAGGTGGGCATATTACAAGATAAGGCGATTGAGGCCAGCCTGGCTAACATGCTGAAACCCCGTCTCTACTAAAAATACAAAAATTAGCCAGGCTTATGCCTGTAATCTCAGCTACTTGGGAGGCTGAGGCAGGAGAATTGCTTGAACCCAGGCAGTAAATGTTTCAGTGAGCTGCGATCACACCACTGCACTCCAGTCTGGGTGACAAGAGGCAGACTATGTCTGGTGGTGGATGGTGGAGGAAGGGGAGATACAGAAAGGCCTTCCTCGGGAGGAAATAAGCACCTGGCACCTGGTCATCACAGAGGTAATCTAAGCAGAGACAGAAGGTCCTTTGTCATTCAGAAAGTGGCTAAACTCCAGGACCCTTGGGGGCCCATTGACCCTAAAATGCATTGATTCTCTGTGTTTGGAGAAGAAACTCTGCCCAGTTTTGTCTGGCCAAGTCAGGTGATTCCTAGGATTTTTGACATGATAAGAGTTCAGAAACACCCCAGGGACCACAGGCCTTTCCTGGGGTTTTGCAAAAGAGCAGCATTAGCATTCATTACTAATTCATTACTGCTCTAATCAGCATCTTAATTGCCAGTCTTACTCTCAGTCTTTATACTTAGTACCTGGTGCATATTCATCCTCCACCCACAACCTGTCCAGCTAAGCTTGGTGGCAAACATGAGATTCCCTAGACCATCTGCATTCCACCTTCTCTGCCTTCCCCTTTTAGAGAGCTCAGGAAATTGGTTTTAATCCACCAAGCTCCTGTTGCTTAGTAACAGAAGCGCCTGCTCCTAGCAACCGGGAACCACAAAGATGCTGCAGAAAGAGGGGGCTGCCTGGGCCCTGCTCTTGCTCAGCTACTGACAGCTGGCCTCCCCAATGTTTTCCTCACACAGCACGGACAATCTGTCTCAGATGCCTGTTCTTGAAAAGCTGATCTCTGGGGCAGCTGCTGACCTCACCTCTCAACCTGCCTGCCTGGAGCCCCTCCGAATCCCACCTCCCAGGCCAGCAGGAGGCAGCTCATGATCATAACAGGGTGGCTCTGGGAAGTGTTCTCACTGGAGAGGGACAGAGGTCACCAGCTGTGTTGGTTTCTTCAGTCTGGCCTGGTGGGTGAGAGTAGGGTGTCCCACACAGTCGCCTACAGCCCTGGGTGAAAGGAATTCCTGCCTGAGTTGGAGGTGGGGGAGCGTGTTGTAATCCAGCCCATTTGAGCGTGAAGACAGGCAAGGAACCATATGAGATAATTCCCTCCTAGAGATCAGGAAACTGCGAGTCAGGACAGGCTCGGGCCTACCCAGCCTTTTGGTGACAGCCGGGTCTGAAGCAGTGCCAGAGCGTGGGGCTCCCCGGTAGAGTCAGCACCCATGAGAGTGTCAGGCCACTGTGCAGCGCCAGAGACTTCTGCTTCCCCTCCTCAAAGGACAGCAAGAACACGTTTCTCCACCACCTAAGAAGACCCCTGCCCCCTTGCCTTCTGGGATGGCTCCAGCTTAGGGTGATCACCAATGCAGATGTTTCCATTTGACCAGCTGCTTTCCTAGAACTGTTGACATAATAATAAGAGTTCAGAAGTGCCCAGGTGAGGTCTGTCCAGAGCTCTAAGTCTGTGTACCTGCACTAATTGGCATCTTCCTTAGTCACAGATCTCCCTGGCCTTCACAGGAGGTGCAGGTGGGTGCATTTCCTCTCTGTCTCTCTGGAGCCTCAAGCTCTGAAAGTGGGGCTGTCCCCCCGGAGTAGACCATGGAAAGTGGGGGTGCTGAGGACCCTGCCCCGACTCCCATCCCCCCTGCCCCTGGACCAGACTCTGAGGTGAGAACAAGCCTTCAGGCTGTGAGCTTCTTTCTTGGCTTCTCCCCTCCCTTTCCCCTTTCTCCATCACAAGAAAAGGGCTTCTGGTTTCTGCTTTCCATTGCCTGGCAACCGAACCAGCTGCCACAGGCTGAGTGGAGCAGCACAGATGCTGCTCGATGAGGGGCTGAACTGAGGGGGTGCAGTTGCTGTCTCCAGTCATAATCCCCCATCAGCAATGCTGCTGGTGCTCACAAATTGGATACAAGGCTTTTTTTACATTTGCCAGCGTGATGTCTATTTGAAAAGTCTTCCAAAGGCGGGCAGATATGCCACAATTGGATAAACTGCTCCATCCTTTGCTATTTCATACTTAAAATGTGTCGTTATGGATAATTTCAAGCCTATACACAAGTGGAAGGGCATAGCGAGCCCTCCTGTACACAGCATCCAGCTTCAGCGATTATTAGCACCTGGCCAGACACACATCATTGGATCCATGAGTATTTCAGTATGGAGCTCTGAAAGATAAGAACCCCTTTTGGCATAATTATAGCGTCATTATAATACCTAAAGTAATTAGTAATCATTCCATAATATCATCAAATGCCCAGGGAATGTCTAAACTTTAAATGTCTCATGTCTCATCAATGTTATGGAGGGTTTATGTTATTGTGGTTTTTTTCCTCTTTACTGTAGTCAGGATCTAAATAAAGTTCACTCATTAATCTATGAGTTCCTCCTCCTGAATATCCTGAAATGACAAGGAACTAGGATTGTCCTGGAAACCATTGACCTCCAGGCTCTCCCTGAGACCCCCTGTGAGCTCCGCTTTGAATAACAGAAGCTATTGCTAGTTCCCAGATTTTGAGACGAGACTGAGATTCAAGGCAGTGAAATGAAGAGCTCAATGTCCCCCAGCTACTGAGGGACTGGATCACGTTGTTAACTCATAGCAGGAGTCCAAGCGCCTGTGTTTGCCCTGATGACCATACTCTGACACCCCTGCCTGCTTCACATCCAGAAAGATGAGGGAAGACTTCAGGAAGGGAGCAGAAAAGGCCTCCACCACTCCTGCACGCACCCTCATGCTAGTCCAGGTCCCACCCAGGATCTGTCAAGACCAGTGAAATCCCATCTTCTGTGACCTTCCCCGCCCATTTCTCTCTTCCCAGGTGACTGCTCTTGGATACATGTGCCTCAGTCTTCCCCTCACCCAGAAGAAACCTTGATTCCTAAATATCTGTGCCCCACACCCAAGGTGAGCCTCATCCTGAGCCTTTTGGAAGCAACTCCCCAAAGGGGTGCTGACTGCCTGAGTGAGGGGCCTTGTGTGTGTGTATGTGTGGCAGGGGAGGGTGCGTTGCAGGTATAGGGCAGTCTTTGGAGAGACATCCTAGACCCCAGCCGGGGAGCCAGCCTCCAGACACTACAGAGTGATGATGTCCCTCTTGTCCTCAGAAGGGGCAAGGGAGTGTCCAGGCAACATCCTGGGCCTGAGCATCCTGAGGACAGGGGCTTTGGCCTCACCTCTCCCTCCCACAGGGCTTTTGCCCTCTAGGGGCCACAAGAAGTTCTCATCTGTACAGCAAAGATACTCGAGAGAATCAGCTGGGCTGTCCTGTGGTTGAAGGAGGCTTCTCAGCTTGGAGTAATGGAAATCGCTCTGGCCAGAGCATTCTAGCATCCCATCTTGGTCTCTGCTCTTACATCATGCAGCTCAGTGACGCTGGGCGGGGACCTTCTTTTGTGGGTCTCAGTTTCCTTATCTATACAAAGAAGGGGCTGGACCAGCTGCTCTCTAGGGGCCCATTAGCTTTCAGGTTTCTATAATCTCCAGGAAAAGGAGACCCATACATTCCTTGGTAAATGGTTTCTGGTCTTAATTACCTTTACTGTCAGGAAAGTCTTCCTGCCTGTTTCCTTCTGTCTCTGAGCCTTGTTTCCTCTGACCGAGACTCTTGTCTACATAAGCATGTTTATTGTCCCAGAAGCGCCTGGGCAGGCAACAGGCATTTTCATCACCACAACTCAAGTCACGATGGTGGGAGAGTGGGTTATAGACCCCGCCAAGTCCCTGTTCCCGATTCCCAAGGTGTTCAGGAGGCGGCAGTGTTCAGGCCACACACAGATGAGAGGTCATGGAACCGACTGGCTCCTTGCTCTTCAACGACCCCAGCTTCCCTATCTGCCAGATAAGGAAGTGGGAACTTTCCCCAGGAAATACAGAGCTGGGGCAGGGAACAGCTGGGGACCCCTCAGGAGGGATCTTTTCTGAGCAGGGGTGGGGATGATGAAGAGGAGAGCCAGTCACCTAAGGAGCAGATTTGGGGCATGAACTAAAGCCAGTTTACGAAACACATCCTCAGGGACTTCCTGGGTCCTCCTGGGCAAGACAGGAAATACACAGAAACACACACATGTGCACACACCCCACAGGAGAAGAGATTACAAGCATATCTGATTACCAGGTGCCTGAGATGGGACTCTAACTTGACCATCCTACCCAGGGACCACGAGTCTCCCAGCAGCTTTATGTATTCAACAAATAGTGACTGAGTTACTGGGCATCAAACAGTAAACAAGAGGGACATGTTTCGAACCCTCTTCCTCAGGAACTTGCAGCCTAGCTTGGCAGGGGGCAGATGCTCAAGAGAGGATTCCAATCCAGGGAGCTACCCCCAGGCTAAAGTAAGCCAGGTAACTGTGGGAATCCAGAACAGCCCATGTCAGGGATTCAAGAACAGTCCTGTGCTGCAGGCTGGGTCCTGTGCTGCAGCCTGCATCCTGGTGAAGCTCAATTAGACCCTCTACGTTGTTGTAAGAACAGAAGGCTCTCTGTGTCCTGGGTTCTTGCCTTCGTGTACTGGAAGAATCACACCTGAGCTTAGAGAATGAGTGCAAGGTTTTATTGAATGGAGGTGGTGCTCAGCAGATGGGGGAAGCCAGAACGGGATGGAGTGGGACAGTTTTCCCCTGGAGTTGGGTCGCTCAGTGGCCTGGGCTCTCCACCGAGTGTCCTGGCCCAACTCTACACTGTTCTGCTGATCGACGCCTGTGGCATGCGGGTGGCTATCTGTGCGTTCCTCTTGACGTCCAGCTGCCCATGTGTTTTTCCACTTCTCTCTATGTGCTTCTCTCCATGTCCAGCCACCTGAGTCTTCTGCCGATCTGCTCCTCTGGACATTCCGCAGCTTGTGTGTGTGCCTGTTAGGGTCTAGGGGTTCTTATAGGCACGGGATGTGGGCGAGACAGGCCAAGGGAGGTCTTAGGAAATTCAACATTTGGGCAGGAAAACAAAAATGCCTGTACTCACATAGGTCCATGGGCACAGGTTGGGGATAGAGCCTTAGCCAGGGACCCTGCCCTTACCCCCCTCTGTATCATTTAAATGAACTACCACCTTTCCTTCCCTTTGGTGTCACTGGCTGTGCCCATTTCTGGAGGAGTCAGTTCTGGTTGCTTGGAGAAGGTACCTTAGGGAGCAATTGGTCTCCCCTCTTCAGGACAGACAAGGAAGGTCGAGGATGTAGATGACCTTCAGGCACTTTTTTGTCATCTCAGGGAGAATTGGGCAGCTTCTGGGGCTTGGAGGAGAGCTCAAGCTCCTCTTCTTTAGATTAGGGGTTCTCAAAGTTTTTTGTTTTTGGTTCTCAAGGTTTTGGAGTTGGGGCCCCAAAGCTCATGGTTGAGGCTGCAGTGTTTTTTTCAAGCAGAAATTGCAAATTGAAACTGGGTGCCCTTTCTCTTGCTGGCTGTGGGGATGTAAAGTGTGGCCTGTAGGGCCTCAGACAATGGCACAATTTCAATCAATTGTTCTGTAAAATGTTTTCTTCTCTTCCCTGCTGATGCAGAGGGCCAAAATGTTTCCTTCTTCAAAGTAGTGTCTGTGATTTAGCTTCCATTGACCTTGATAATGAACATAAAGGTCCCTGAGCGAGGCTGCCCCTTTTGTACGACCTTGTTGCTCTTCTCCTATATATGGGGGTGTGGGGCTGACACTGGAAGGAAGGGGGGAACAAATGAGAAAATGTCCTGTGGATTCTATATTTAATGTGTTCAGTGACATACAGAGACATTTAAGTGGAATTTTTGAAACCACCTTCACAAAATGATGACAATAAGAGAAATCTGACTGACAGTTGAGTCCATCTTGCATCTTGCTTTTTTTTTTTTTTTTTTTTGAGACAGAATCTCTCTTAGCCACCCAGGCTGGAGTGCACTGGTGTGATCTCAGCTCACTGCAGCCACCATCTCCTGGATTCAAGGGATTCTCCCGTCTCAGCCTCCTGAGTAGTTGGGATTACAACCACTTGCCATCATGTCCGGCTAATTTTTGTCTTTTAGTAGAGATGGGGTTTCACCATGCTGGCCAGGCTGGTTTTGAACTCCTGACCTCAGGTGATCCACCCGCTTCGGCCTCCCAAAGTGCTAGGATTACAGGCATGAGCCACCGTGCCCAGCCTGAGTCCATCAGGACTCAGGACTTGCTTCTAACCTCCAAGCAGTCCTTGGTCACTCTTGGGCATAGGCCAACCTAACTTTGGGAGGAATTTAGTTTGTGATTTAAACTTAAAGCAAGGATGATAATAGCCTTTCCCAAAACTAAGCAGCCTTTGTAAAATTAATGAAAGTTCACAACGTTAGGATTATAAGAGGAACCTGAATTTTGCTAAGATATAGAGTATAGTTAAACAATACCCAGCCATTGTTCTGGAGGTCACAAGATTTGTAACTTCTAGAATTACTCCTGTGGATAACATCACTATTGTAGAACCTAAGATTGGTCTTCTGAGATATTTTTCAGACTTCTGCATTCTGACAACCAACTGACCCAACTGAGAGGCGGACTCCAGACTCATGACACAACTGATCCTGTGCGCTCCCTCAACCAGAGGCAGTCTCAGCACATGACCGTAGTTTTTCACACCTCTATGATTGCATCCCAAATCCCAAATGCAGCATGCATTCCCTAGTCCCCTGTCCACCAACTGTCCTTGAAAACCTCTAACTTCTGAGCCTTTGGGGAGACTGATTTGAGTAATAACTCTGTCTTCTGCATGGCTGACCTTGTGTTAATAAAGCTTTTTTCTCTACTGCAATAGCATGGTCTCAGTGAATTGGTTTTGTCTGTTGAGTACACTTTCAAGGAAACACTAAGGAAATGCCTTATTTTAGCTGCCTGGTCAGTTCGATTGTTTGGGTTTCTGGGTCTTCCTGTTTTCAAGGCTGGTTTGTAAATCCTGAGCTATAGAGGAGCTGTGTGTTTTCTGAAAAGAGCAGATGGGCCCTCTGGTCCCCAGCATGACCCCCTCCCCCAATGACTTTTTATCCACCTGGAGGTTTTTGCTCTTGGCTGCTGGCCCAGGCAAGGGGCCTGTGCCCATGAAAAACAGTGGGTTTCTAGTCTTCTGGGGCTCAGGATTCCATCTTCTTTCTGTCTTCCAGGCCAAGCCCCACCCCTATCAGACTTTGTATGAGGGAGAAGGCACAGGCATGGTGGCAATGGCAATGAATCTGTCTTGAATCAAATTTTAGTCAGGCTCTTCTAAGTCCTCTTCCTGACTAAATCTGGACCTTGGCCTCATCCTTGCCAGACCTGTGTAGCTCTAATTTGCAACAATCTGGCTAAGTCAGTTTATTTATTTATTTGAGATAGAGTTTTACTCTTGTCATCCAGGCTGGAGTGCAGTGGCACCATCTTGGCTCACTACAACCTCTGCCTCCTGGGTTCAAGTGATTCTCCTGCCTCAGCCTCCCCAGTAGCTGGGACCACAGGTCTATGCCACCACACCCAGCTAATTTTTTTTTTTTTTTTTTGAGATGCAGTCTTGCTCTGTCGCCCAAAATGGAGTGCAGTGGTGCAATCTCAGCTCACTGCAACCTGTGCCTCCCAGGTTGAAGCGATTCTCTTTCCTCAGATTCCTGAGTAGCTGCGACTACAGGCACATACCACCATGCTCAACTAATTTTTGTGGTTTTTTTTGTTTTTTTTTTTTTGTTTTTTGAGACAGAGTCTCTCTCTGTTTCCCAGGCTGAAGTGCAATGGAGAGATCTCAGCTCACCACAACCTCCACCTCCTGGGTTCAAGTGTTTCTCCTGCCTCAGCCTCCTGAGTAGCTGGGACTACAGGTGCACACTGCTATGCCCAGCTAATTTTTGTATTTTTAGTAGAGACAGAATTTCACTATGTTGGCCAGGCTGGTCTTGAACTCCTGACCTAGTGATCCACCCGCCTCGGCCTCCCAAAGTGCTGGGATTGCAGATGTGAGCCACTGTACCCAGCCTAATATTTTGTATTTTTAGTAGAGACGAGATTTCACCATGTTGGCCAAGTTGGTCTCAAACTCCTAACCTGAGGTGTACTTTTCATTGTAAGTAAATGTACATAAAATTACTGTACATGTTTCATTAAATTTACACTTAGTTATTTCATTTTTGAGTGACTATAATTGATATAGTATTTTAATTTTAGCATCCATGTATTCATTGCTAATATATAGAAATACAATTGATTTTTGTATGTTTTTCTTTTTTCTTGTAACCCTGCTATAATCATCAGTTCTAGGAGGTTTTGTGTGTGTTTTTCCCAGTAATTACTTACAATTTTTAAATGTTGACATCTAATTCACAAATATTGTTATACAATCTGTGTGTCAAACTAAACACATTTGTTAACCTGATTCAGTAAGAGGGCTACCATTTCATATTTTCTGACATAATGATATTGATGAGCCAGAATAAGGCTTTCCTTCTCCTGAGACTAGAAAAGATTTCCTAGAGAATGGAAATGTAGAGGACTTAAAAGGCTGAGTGCATCCTTAATAAAAGGACACAGACTGTTTTTCCTCCAACTCTGGTACAAACTCCTGAGGGCATAGGAAATGAAACTCCAGATGGTTTGGAGGAATCCAAACACGGAATCCTGTGTTCCTCCTTTCCTAAATAAAGTGCAGCACAGTGATGAGACCCAATAATATTTGTTTGTTCAGTGTGATGTAGGAGTTTCAAATTGTGTCTTGGCAGATTGGACTGAGATGGCCCCACTTAGGGGCTGAGAGTGTATTTTGTTGAGACAGCACAGAGAGTGAGAGAATTAATCTCTAGGAGCCCAAGAGGGTCACAGAAGTGGAAAGGAACTCAGTGGAATAGAAGGGATCTTAGCTGGGAATGAAAGATTACATTTATGGTGGTTCATAGGAGTGTAGATTCAATGAGATACTATCTCACGCTAGTCAGAATGGCTATTATTAAAAAGTAAAAAAAAAAAAAAGATGTTAGTGAGTATGTAGAGATAAGGGAAAGCTTATACACTGTTGGTGGGCAAATAAAAACAGTATGGAAATTTATCAAAAATAGAACTGCCATTCAACCCAACAATCCCACTACTTGGTATCTACCCAAAGGAAAAGTACTCATTCTATGAAAAAGACACCTGCACTCATATGATTATCGCACCACTACTCACAATAGCAAAGTCATGGAATCAACCTAACTATGCTTCAACAATGGATTGGTTAAAGAAAATCTGATAGGTATACACCATGGAGTACTATGCAGCCATATAAAGTAATAAAATCATGTCCTTTGCAACAATATGGATGCAGCTGGAGGCCATTATCCTAAGTGCATTAATACAGAAATGGAAAACCAAATACTGCATTTTCTTACTTATAAGTGGGAAATAAACAATGAACATCAAGATGGAAACAGTAGACACTGGGGACTACAAACAGGGGGAGGGTGAGAAGGGGAGAAGTGTTGATAAACTACCTATTGGGTACTATGTTCACTATTTGGGTGATGGGTTGGATAGAAGCCCAAACCCCAGCATTATGTAGTATATCCATGTAACAAACCTACACATATACCCCTTGAATCTAAATTTTCTTTTAAAAGAAACACTATTACGAAACGAAAAGGCAAGCCACAGACTGAGAGAATGCATATGCAAAATTCACCTCCAACAAAAGACTTATGTAGGCCAGACGCAGTGGCTCATGCCTGTAATCCCAGTACTTTGGGAGGCTGAGGCGGCAGATCAATAGGTCAAGAGACTATCCTGGCCAACATGGTGAAACCCCCACTCTACTAAAAAATACAAAAATTAGCTGGGCACGGTGGCCTGCGCCCGTAGACCCAGCTACTGAGGAGGCTGAGGCAGGAGAATCATTTGAACCCAAGAGGCAGAGGTTGCAGTGAGCCAAGTTGGCGCCATAGCACTCCAGCCTGGCGATAGAGAGAGACTGACTCAAAAAAAAAAAAAAAGACTTTTGTAGAAAACAAAAGAACTCTTAGACTTGGTGATAAGATAACTTAATGAAAAATGGCAAAAGATGTAAACAGACACTATGCAAAGGCATGTAAAGAGGGCAAACAAATCTATAAAAAGATTTGAAAAAATAATATGGCCAGGCACAGTGGCTCATGCCTGTAATCCCAGTAATCTGGGAGGCCAAGGCTGATGGGTCATTTGTGCTAAGGAGCTCAAGACTAGCCTGAGCAACATAGTGAGACCCTGCTTCTACAAAAAATACATTAGCTGAATGTGGTGGTGTTCACCTGCAGTCCCAGCTACTCAGGAGCATAAGGAGACAGGATTGTTTGAGTCCAGGAGTTCGAGGCTGCTGTGAGCCAAGATTGTGCTACCGCACTCCAGCCTGGGTGACAGAGTGAGACTCTGTCTCAAACGTAAATAAATAAGTAAATAATGTGGCTTCAGTTACAAATAAGATACGTTTTTTTTTTTTTTTGAGACAGAGTTTCATTCTTGTTGCCCAGGCTGGAGTGCAATGGCACCATCTTAGCTCACTGCAACCTCCGCCTACCGGGTTCAATCAATTCTCCTGTCTCAGCCTACCAGGTACCTGGGATTACAGTCATGTGCCACCACACCTAGCTAATTTTTGTATTTTTAATAGAGATGGAGTTTCACCACATTGGTCAAGCTGGTCTTGAGCCCCTGACCTCATGATCTGCCCGCCTTGGCCTTCCGAAGTGCTGGGATTACAGGCATGAGCCACTGTGTCTGGCCTTTGTTTTCTTAGATATTTTATATACAGGTATTGATCGACTTATGACCTATGCAACTTACGACCACTCGACCTTACGACCACAATCGCTAGCCACGACTGCTCCGCGTCCGGCAGCGCAAACGTTGCCCAGCTGGGCGTACGACAGTGCGGGCCAGCTTCCGGCAGTACTACCATCTCTGTGAGCATATAGCCTACTCAACTTACGACCAAATCGTGTTACGACTGGTCTGTCAGAACCAATCGTGGTCGTAAGTCAAGCACTAGCTGTATATATACTGTATATATATATATGCACACACACGTCCAGACTTTGCCATCAATATCTATATGTCCATGATTTGCTGTTAAGGTGTTTTGTTCTGTTTTGTTTTGTTTAGAGACAAGGTACCTATCACTCTGTCTCCCAGGCTGTAGTGCAATGGTGTGATCATGGCTCACTGTAGCCTCGACCTCTGGCGCCCAAGCAGTCATCCCACTTAAGCCTCTAGAGTAGCTAGGACTACAGGCACGCACCACCACAGCCAGCTAATTTCTGTATTTTTGGTAGAGAAAAGCTCACTATGATGCCCAGGCTGGTCTCAAACTCCTGGGCTCAAGTGATACTCCTGGGTTGGACTCCCAAAGTGCTAGGATTACAGATGTGAGCCACTGTGCCCAGCCTGTTAAGGTTTTTTGTTTTTGTTTGTTTTGGACTGCTCTCTCTCTCTCTCTCTAAGCAGCTCATATACATTATACATTTTGTTTCTGGTTTATTTTCATTAAACTACATACTCTATGCAGTGCCAGACAGAGATGTCTCTTTCAATATTGTTTAAAAGCTAATGAGGAAAGATAATTCAAAGCCATCAATATGATAAAATTAAAGTTACTTTGGCAAGGTCACAGATTTTCAGAATCAGCTTTATTTGCCCTATGGATCTCTGAGGAAATATAACCTCCTCAGGGTGTTCTTGTGTATCTAAAACAGAACCACATCCTTTCCCTCTTCCCCTCCATACACATTCTCTTTTTATCCTTTTACCTCCACTTCTTTTTCTCTATAGCAATTTATCTTCATCTGACACACTGTTTAATGGATTCTAGGCCAGTGCTTCTAAACTCGTTCTGATTTGTTCACCAGTGTAGATCCAGCTCTTTCAATAGTGCCTCCTAATTAAATGTGTTAAATCAAAATACACCAAAAGAACCCCTAAAGTGATTAGTGCTCAAAATGACTATTCAATAACTAGAGTTGCCTGTGGGGCAAAAGCAGCACATTAATTGTGGGGCATATACAAATGATTGACTTTTCTGAGATTTTTTTTTCTAGCTCTTTCCTCCTTTAACAGAGTAATTAAAGCTCACATGCCCGAAAGCACCCTCAATCTATCAACCTTTTGGTCAGTGACGGTTTCAGAGAAAATAATACAATTATCAATCAGCAAAAGGAGCGGGGGAAGATGACAAAGGGAAAAGATTTAAGCGGTAGCCTCACTAGGACATTCCCTGGCTAGGTGTCCGGATTTGCCACAGCGGTAGCAGTTGACTTGGATCGCCTTGCTGCAACTGATGGCCATGTGGCCGGTCTCACCACATCTGTAGCACTTGACCTCGGCGCAGTCTTTCTGAATGTGCCCAAGTTTGCCGCAAGCATAGCATTTCTGCTCTTTCTGATGATCACAGTCACAAGCCTGATGTCCTGGTCTGCCGCAGGTATAACAGCATTGGTCTCTCTCTCGTTTAGGTTCGTTACAGTCTTTGGCGATGTGGCCGCTTCTCCCACAGTTGTAGCAGATGTTTCCGAGGACACAGTTCTTAGCTTGATGACCAGACTCACCGCAGCGGTAACAGGTGTATGATAGGGACATGGAACTGCATTGAGAACCTCTGCCATGGCCTCTACCTCCTCTCCCTCCAGCTCCTCCTCTAGGGCATCCCGGGGCCGAGTAGCCAGAGCGTCCACACGTGAAGGAAGTGAAGGAATCGTTACTACTCATGGCTGCGGTGCGATCTTCCAGTGAGCAGGCCCACCTCGGCCCGGGAGGCCACCGCGCAACTTCCCTTAGGGCGGCTTAGAAAGAAATAGCTGTTTTCCTCTAGGGTTCTCAGTGATGTCATACAAGGTTTGCACACGGCCCCATTCACGTGTCACCGGCATTCTGGAGGCCCTACCTGCCCGACTTTCCTCCTACTCAAGAAGCCAAAACCATAATAATCTATTAACTGAGTAGTGTTGTTTTCTGTTTTTGTTTGTTTCAACACTTGGGTCGTTGAATTTGAATCCCTCCTATTCAGAAAATTAGACTTGTAGAAGTTTTCGTAATTTAAGACTTAGGCTTTCTCTGTGGTCTAGTATATGATCAGTTTATATATATGTGCTACGGAGATTGGAAAGAATGTGTGAGATATATGTAATGCAATAAGCAAAAGAAAAATAATAAGAAATTAGAGTTACTAATTTTTTGTTTTAAAAAATAAGTGTCCATAAAGATAACAGATACATAAGATAGAAAAATGCCACACTGAAAAGACTTATGCATAATTCAGCCCATCTTATTGCAAGAATCTTAGCTTTCACTATAATCACTATCATTTAAGTTGTAAAACATAACAGGATTGAAGCATTCAGTATAAAAAAAAAAGTGTTATTATTTGGAAAACAAAAACTACAAAACCAGGCCAGTTGTGGTGGCTCACAGCTGCAATTGCAGCACCTTGGGAGGCCAAGGAGGGAGGATTGCTTGAGCCCAGGAGTTCGAGATCAGCCTCGGCAACATGGCAAAACCCCATCGCTACTGAAAACAAAAACAAAACCAAAAACAAAAAAAAAACACCTTAGCTGGAAGAGGCAGATGGTGCCTGTAGTCCCAGCTACTTGGGAAGCTGAGGTGGGAAGATCAGCTGAGTGGGAAGGTCAAGGCTGCAATGAGCCGTGATTGTGCCACTGAACTCCAGCCTGGGTGACAGATCAAGACTCTGTCTCAAAAAAAAAAAAAAAAAAAAAACAACAACAACAACAACAAAAAACTACAAAACAAGATACATTTAAGTATTGGACAGATTTCCTCTCTGTTGCTCTCCAAGTTGTTTGTACCTAATATAAGTTTCACAAGGATTTATGGACATGTTGCACATTCATATAGATATAGAAATAAGTATAGGAGGCTGGGTATCGTGGCTCACGCCTGTAATCCTAGCACTTTGGGAGGCTCAGGCAGGCAGATCACTTGAGTACAGGAATTTGAGAGCAGCCTGGGCAACATGGAGAAACCCTGTCTCTACTAAAAAATACCAAAAAAATTAGCTAGGCTTGGTGGCTTGCACCTATATACAGTCCCAGTATTTGGGGGGCTGAGGTTGGAACCCAGGAGGTAAATGTTGCAGTGAGCCATGATCATTATCAGGCCACTGCACTCCAGCCTGGACGACAGACCCTGTTTCAAAAAAAAAAAAAAGTAGGCCGGGCGCGGTGGCTCA
>NW_022437015.1:1539944-1588246 GCF_009761245.1 Sapajus apella | reverse complement strand
ACGCACCATTGCACCCCAGCCTGGGAAAAAAGAGAAAAACCCCCCAAAAAAAAAAAAAAAAAAAAAAAAAAAAGTATGGAAAATTAACACTGAAACATCAGCAGTAGCTGTTTTGGGCTATAAGACTGATTATGATTTTTTCCCTCCTCATTTTTCTTCTTTTTATTTTTCAATTTTTGAAATGAGATTAGGCTTTGTACTTTAAAAAATCTATAATACACTTTTTCTTTAATAGTTAGATGTTTTGCATGTGAATTTTTTTCAGACATCCAGCACAAATGTTTTGGTAAAACCAGACATAAGAATACTGAATGTAGCAATTGGCCTTTATTTTCAGCATGACCTAATTGCAATGTGAAACTGCCTCCTTAAATGCAACCACAAAAAACATCTTTTTGAAAATTAAAGTTGAGAGCCATGTAGCATGTGTAGTTGCCACATAAAGTGTATATAGTTTGAAGAAATGAATTTGATTCCTAAACAATGAAATGGTGTTGCATAAATGGTACCAAAGGTTAAAAATTTGATATACCCTTGTTAAATTAGCCCTTTTTTGGTCTTCTTTTTTTTTCCTTTTTGTGGAGAATGGGTTCTCAGTATGTTGCCCAGGCAGGTCTCAAACTCCTGGGATCAAGCTATCCTCCCACCTCTGCCTCCCTAAGTTCTGGGATTATAGGCATGAACCACCTTGCTCAGCAAACTAACTTTATTAATTATCATGTTGAAATTCCCTTTAGGTTTATATTTTAATTAAAGCTATACATGATTGAGACAATGTATTTTTGTATTGTGACAATCCATTTTTGTCACAGTAGAGAATATATATGTTTATGTGGATCTTTTTTAAATTTTTTAAAATTTTTAATGTTTGTGGGTATATAGTAGGTATATATATTTATGAATTACATGAGATATTTTAGTATAGCCATGCAATGCTTAATAATAACATTATGGAAAATTGGGTATCCATCCCCTCAAGCATTTATCCTGTGTGTTAGAAACAATCTAATTACATACTTTTTGTTATTTTAAAATGTATACTTAAATAGTTATTGACTATAGTCACCCTATTGTGCTATCAAATACTAGATTTTATTCATTCTTTCTTTTTTTTTTTATTTTTTTTGAGACAGAGTTTCGCTCTGTTGCCCAGGCTGGAGTGCAGTGGCTTGATCTCAACTCTCTGCAGCCTCTGCCTCCTGAGTTCTAGCGATTCTCCTGCCTCAGCCTCCCCAAGTAGCTGTGACTACAGGTGCGGGCCACCACACCTGGCTAATTTTTTTGGTGTTTTTAGTAGAGATAGGGTTTTGCCATGTTGGCCAGGCTGGTCTGACTTCAGGGGATCTACCCACCTTGGCCTCCCAAAGTGCTGGGATTACAAGTGTGAGCCACCGCGCCTATCCATTTTTTATAACTACTTTTTTTGGTATCCATTGACAATCCCCACCTCCTCCCCAACCCCCTACTACCTTTCCCAGCCTCTGGTAATCATTCCTCTACTCTCTATCTCCATGAGTTCAATTATTTGATTTTTAGAACCCACACAAAAAAAGTAAGAACATGCCATGTTTGTATTTTCTGTGCCTGGCTTATTTCACTTAACATAATGACCTCCAGTTCCATCCATATTGTTAAAAGTGACAGAATCTCATTCATTTTTATGGCTAAATAGTACTCCATTGTGTATAAGTACAATGTTTTCTTTATCCATTCATCTGTTGATGGACACTTAGGTTGCTTCCAAATCCTGGTTACTGTGAACACTGCTGCAACAAACATGGGAGTACAGGCATCTCTTTGGCATACTGATTTCCTTTCTTTTGGGTATATGATCCAGCAGTGGGATTGCTGGGTCCTATTTAGCTCTATTTTTAATATTTTGAGAAAGCTCCAAACTGTTCTCTATAGTGATTGTACTAACTTACATTCTCATCAACAGTGTAAGGGGGTTTCCTTTTCTCCACACCCTTGCCAGCATTTGTTATTATCAAACTTTTGGATAAAATCGATTTTTTCTGGGGAAAGATGATATCTAATTATATCTTTGATTTACATTTCTCTGATGGTCAATGATATTGAGCACATTTTCATATGCCTGTTGGACATTTGTATGTTTTCTTTTGATAAATGTCTATACAAAACTTTTGCCCATTTAAAAAATTGGATTATTAAGTTTTTCCCTACACACTTGTTTGAGCTCTTTGTATATTCTGGTTATTAATCCCTTGTCAGAGGGGTGGTTTGTGGTTTGCAAATATTTACTCCCCTTCTGTGGGTTGTCTCTTCACTTTGTCGGTTGTTTCCTTTGCTGTGCAGAAGCTTTAGAACTTGGTATAATCCCATTTGTCCATTTTTGTTTTGGTTGTCTGTGCTTATGGGATAGTACTCAAGAAATTTTTGCCCAGACAGGTGTCTTGGAGTTTCCCCAATGTTTTCTTGTACTAATTTCATAGTTTGGAGTCTTAAATTTAAGTCTTTAATCCATTTGTATATGGCAAGGGTCTAGTTTCATTCTTCATATGGATATCCAGTTTTCCCTGCAACACTTATTGAAAAGACTGTCCTTTCGGCCTGGTGTGGTGGCTCACACCTGTAATCCCAGCACTTTGGGAGGCTGAGGTGGGCGGAGTACCTGAGGTCGGGAGTTCAAGACCAGCCTGACCAACATGGAGAAACACCCGTCTCTACTAAAAAAAATGCAAAATTAGCTGGGTGTGGTGGCACACGCCTGTAATCCCAGCTACTTGGGAGGCTGAGGCAGGAGAATCACTTGAACCCAGGAGGTGGAGATTGCAGTGAGCTGAGATCACACCATTGCACTCCAGCCTGGGCAACAAGAGCAAAAACTCCATCTCAGAAAACAAAACAAAACAAAAAAAACAAAACAAAACAAAAAAAAAAACTGTCTTTTCCTCTTTCTCACTGTATGTTTCTGGCAATTTTGTTAAAAATGAATTCACTGGCCAGGCATGGTGGCTCATGCTTGTAAACCCAGCACTTTGGGAGTCCGAGACAAGTCAATCACGAGGTCAGGAGTTCGAGACCAGTCTGGCCAACACAGTGAAACCCCATCTCTACTAAAAACACAAAAATTAGCTGGGTGTGGTGGCAGGTGCCTGTAATCCCAGCTGCTCAGGAGGCTGAGGCAGGAGAATTGCTTGAACCCAGAAGGCGAAGGTTGCAGTGAGCCGAGATTGCGCCACTGCACTCCAGCATGGACGACAGAACTAGACTCCATCCCAGAAAAAAAAATGAATTAACTGTAGGTGTGCGAATATCTTTCTGAGTTGTCTGTTCTGCTCCATTGGTCTATGTGTCTGGTGTTTTTTTTTTTTTTTTTTTTTTTTTTTGCCAGTACCAGCTATTTTGGTTCCTATAGCTCTGAAGCATAATTTGAAGTCAGGTAATTTGATTCCTCCAGTTTTGTTCTTTTTGACAAGGATAGCTTTGGCTATTCTGTGTATTTTTGTTCTGTTCCATTGGTCTATGTGTCTGTTTTTATGCCAGTACCATGCTCTTTGATTCTTATAGCTCTGTAGTATAATTTGAAGTCAGGTAGTTTTGGTTTTGGGTTGCTCTTGCTTTTCTAGTTCTCTAAGATGCATCATTAGGTTATTTGTGTGAAGTTTTTCTTCTTTTTTGATGTAGGCACTTACAGCTATGAATTTCTGTCATAGTACCGCTTTCGCTATATCCCATTGGTTTTGACATGTAGTGTTTCTGTTATCATTTGCTTCAATAAAATTTTCACTTTCCCTCCTACTTTCTTCATTGACCCACTGGTCATTCAGGAGAATATTGTTTGATTTTCATATGTTTACATAATTTCCAAAATTCCTCTTGTTATTGTAGTTTTATTTCATTGTGGTCACAGAAGATGCTAGATATTATTTCTTTTGGGGGGGATTTTTTTTTTTTTTTTTGAGATGGAGTCTCTCTCTGTTGCCCAGACTGGAGTGCACTGGCACAATCTTGGCTCACCACAACCTCTGCCTCCAGGGCTCAAGCGATTCTCCTGCCTCAGCCTCCAGAGTAGCTGAGACTACAGGTGCGTGCCACCACACCTGGCTAATTTTTTGTAATTTTAGTAAAGACGGTTTTTCACCGTGTTAGCCAGGATGGTCTCAATTTCCTCTTGATCCACCCATCTCAGCCTCCCAAAGTGCTGGGATTACAGGCATGAACCACTGCTCCTGGCTTGGAAAGTTTTAAGACTTGTTTTGTAGACTAATATATGTTCTTTCCTTGAAAATAATCCATGTGCTGAGGAGAAGAAAGTGTATTCTGCAACCGTTGGATGATATGGTTTGTAAATGTCTATTTGGTCTATACTACAGATTAAGTCTGATGTTTCTTTGTTGATTTTTCTGTCTGGAAGATCCGTCCAGTGATGAAAGTGGGGTGTTGAAGTCTCCAGCTATTTTGGTATTGTGGCCTTTCTCTCTCCTAAGCTCTAATAATATTTGCTTTATATATCTCGGTGCTCCAGTGTTGGGTGCAGATATATTGACAGTTATATTATCTTGCTGAATTGACCCCTTTATCATTATATAATGACCTTCTTTATCCCTTATTACAGTTTTTTTAATTGCATTTTAGGTTTTGGGGTACATGTGAAGAACATGAAAGATCGTTGCATAGGTACATACATGGCAGTGTGATTTGCTGCCTTCCTCCCCTTCACCTATATCTGGCATTTCTCCCCATGCTATCTCTCCGCAACTCCCCACCTCCCACTGACCCTCCCCTATTTCCCCCCAACAGACTCCAGTGTGTAGTGCTCCCCTCCCTGTGTCCATGTGTTCTCATTTTTCAACACCCGCCTATGAGTGAGAACATGCGGTGTTTGATTTTCTGCTCTTGTGTCAGTTTGCTGAGAATGATGGTTTCCAGGTTCATCCATGTCCCTACAAAGGACACGAACTCATTATTTTTGAAGGCTGCATAATATTCCATGGTGTATATGTGCCACATTTTCCCTGTCCAGTCTATCATCGATGGGCATTTGGGTTGGTTCTAGGTCTTTGCTATTGTAAACAGTGCTGCAATGAACATTCGTGTGCACGTGTCCTTGTAGTAGAACGATTGATAATCCTTCGGATATATACCGAGTAATGGGATTGCTGGGTCAAATGGAATTTCTATTTCTAGGTCCTTGAGGAATCGCCAAACTGTCTTCCACAATGGTTGAATTAATTTACACTCCCACCAACAGTGTAAAAGTGTTCCTATTTCTTCACATCCTCTCCAGCATCTGTTGTCTCCAGATTTTTTAATGATCGCCATTCTAACTGGAGTGAGATGGTATCACAATGTAGTTTTGATTTGCATTTCTCTGATGACCAGTGATGATGAGCATTTTTTCATATGATTGTTGGCCTCATGTATGTCTTCTCTTGTAAAGTGTCTGTTCATCCTTTTTACAGTTTTTGTCTTGAAATCTATTTTGTCTGATATAAGTATGGCAATTTCTGCTCTTTTTTGTTTTCCATTGTTATGGAATATCTTTTCCACCCCTTTATTTTCAGTTTATCTGTACCTTTCTAGGTGAAGTATATTTCTTGTAGGTAACAAATCAATGAGTCCTGTTTATTTATTCACTCAATCACTCTATGTCTTTTGGTTGGCAAGTTTAGTCCATTTACATTCAAGGTTATTATTGATAAGTAGGGACTTACTCCTGCCATTTTGTGATTTTTCTGGTTGTTTTGTGGTCTATCTTCCTTCCTGTCTTCCTTTTAGTGAATGTGATTCTCTCTTGTGGTATGATTTAACTTCTTGCTTTTTATTTTTTGTGTATCTGTTGTACGTTTTTCAACTTTGGGTTACCATGAAGTTTGCAAATACTGTTTCGTAACACGTTATTTTAAACTGATGACAACTTAACACTGATTGCATAAATGAACACACAAAAAGAGAAGTAACACAAATGTTACATTTTAACTTCATTTTCCCACTTTTAAACTTTTTTATTGGCTGGGCATGGTGGCTCACGCTTGTAATCCCAACACTTTGGGAAGCCAAGGTGGATGGATCCTTTGAGGTCCCAAGTTTGAGACCAGCCTGGTCAACATGGTGAAACTCCGTCTCTACTAAAAATACAAACATTAGCTGGGCATGGTGGCAAGCACCTGTCATCCCAGTTACTCAGGAGGCTGAGGCACAAGAATCGCTTTAACCTAGGAGGTGGAGGTTGCAGTGAGTTGAGATCGCATCATTGCACTCCAGCCTAGGTGATAGAGCAAGAAGACTCTTTCTCAAAATAAATAAATAAATAAATAAAATAAACTTATTTGTTGTTTCTCTTTATTATTGTGTAATGTCTTGAAAAGCTGTTGTAGTTATCATTTTTGATTGATTAATTATTTAATCTTTCTACTTAAGATAAGAATAGCTTACACACCACAATTAGAGTGTTACACTATTCTGTGTTTTCCTGTGTGCTTCCTATTACCAAGAGTTTTGTACCTTCAGATGATTTTTTCTTGCTCATTAACATCCTTTTCTTTGGGACTGAAGCTTGCATCCCTTTAGCATTTATTGTAGGACAGGTCTGGTGTTGATGAATTCTCTCAGCTTTTATTTGTCTGGGAAAGTCTTTAGTTCTCCTTCATGTTAGCAGGATATTTTTGTTGGATATACTTACTATTCTAAGGTCAAAGATTTTTCCTTTAGCTCTTTAAATATGTCATGTTGCTCTTTGCTCTCCTCTCCTTAGGCAGAAGCAAAAAATCACTTTTTGTCATTAGCTGCACTGCCTGGAGTTGGGGGAGGGATGGTGCAAGCACTCCCTTAGCCACCCCAGCTGATATCTCCCTAGGTCATATGCTACCCTACTCCACTGGCTCTAAGCCCAGCCTCACACTATGAGTTGCCTAGGAATAGCAATCCTTGTATCCTAGACCGCCTATCAAGTTTATTTAGAAGCCCAGAGCACTTTAGCCCATGGTAATAAAGCTTGCTGAGAAAATCAAGTTCTGACTGTTGGAATGGTTCATTCCCCTCTGGGTAGGGCTGGTTAAAGTGCTCCCTACATGCACAGGTGCTGGCTGAGCCCAGCATGGCTTTATTCTCCACTGTAACAGATCAGCACTGAGTTCAATGTAAATTTCCTCAGTTGCTGTGCTCTTCCTTTCCAAAATGCACAGATTATCTCTCTTTGGCTACATGGTTGCTGTAGGGGGATGAGTGAAGGGTGGTGTCAGGGATTCAAGACTGTCTCTTCTGCGTTTCTCAATGCCTCTTTCGGTGATATGAAGTTAAAACTAGAAACTGATTGCTCAACTGATTTTTGGTTCTTGTGATGCTGGTTTTCTGTGTGCATTTAGTTGCTAAAGTTTGGTGTTCTAGGCTGGGTGCGGTGGCTCATGCCTGTACTCACAGAACTTTGGGAGGCCGAGGTGGGCGGATTACCTGAGGTCAGGAGTTTGAGACCAGCCTGGCCAACATGATGAAAACCTGTCTGTACAAAAAAGTACAAAAATTAGCCAGCTGCAGTGGCAGGCACCTGTAATTCCATCTACTGGGGAGGCTGAGGCAGGAAGAATAGTTGGAACGTGGGAGGCGGAGGTTGCTGTGAGGTGAGTTTGCACCATTCAATGCTGAATAGAAATGGTGAAAGCAGATATCCTGTCTTGTTCTTTATCTCAGGAGGAAAGCTCTCAGTATTTGACTATTAAGTATGTTTTAAATTTAAGCATGTTTTTTAAATTAAAAAAAATGTGTACCTTTTTATTGGATTAAAGAAGCTTTCTTCTATCCCTAATGTGTTGAATGTTCCTATTATGAAGGGTATTGAATTTAATCAAAAATTTTTCTGTATCCCTTGAATTTGCCTTGCCTTTTGCATTGACTAGAATTACCAGTAGTACATTGTTGAATAGCAGTTGTGAGAGTGGACATTGTTGTCTTCTTTCCGATCTAAAGAAGCAAGCTTTCAGCCTTATCATTAAGTATCATGTTAGCTGTGGGCTTTTAGTAGATGCCTTTATCAAATTGAGAAAGCTCCCTCCTATTCTAGTTTATTAGGTGTTTTTATCATGAAAGTGTGTTGGATTTTGCCAAAGCATGTCTGTTAAGATGATTACATCAGTTTTCTCCCCTCTATTCTGTTAATATGGTGTATTACATTGATTATTTTTTGTAGGTTCATCTAACCTGACATTTCCGAGATAAATTCCACTTGGTAAAGGTATGTAATCCTTTTTATATGTTGCTGGATTTGATTTGCTAGTATTTTGTTGAGGATTTTTCTGTCTATATTGATAAGAAATATTGACCAATAGGGATTTTTTCTTGTGGAATTTTTGTCTGTTTTTTTGTTCAAGGTAATAGTGACCTCATGGAGTAATTTTGGAGATCTTCCAGTCTCTTATTTTTTTTGGAATAGTTTCCAAAGAATTGGTATTATTTCTCCTTTAAATGTCTGGAACATTTCATTAGTGAAGTCATCTTGGCCTGGGCTTTTCTTGTGGGAAGTTTAAAGATCACCAAGTCAGGTACACTGGAAGTGATCCCCTGACTGGCTGGGCTGGCCGGGTTTGAGGGTCAGGAAGACCCTAAAGATTAGACTGTAACAAAAGAAAATAGAAACCATGTTTGGAAGATCTGTATTACAGGTACTTCATCAGTTTGTAAGACATGTGTCTGAAACAACTACCAGTTTGGTTCTTGAAAGATCCCTGAATCATGTGCAGTTACTTGGGTGAGTGGGTCAGGACCCTGTCTTGAGACAGGTGGAAGGAAAAAATCCAGTCACAATATTTTCTCTAGCAACAAATGAGATGTGGCGATTAGGGGACAGTGAAGTTTACCAAATGGGCGATGTCAGTCAAAAGACAACATGGCACAGGATATCAGTATTCCAGACAGGCCTCAGAGACGTGGCGTATCACTATGTGAAAAAGGGGTCTTAAATTTATGTGGAAGGGAAAATGGACTATGGTGACTACATGGATAAAAATAATGTGAGGTGGGCTGGGCGAGGTGGCTCACGCCTGTAATCCCAGCATTTTGGGAGGCCGAGATGGGTGGATCACAAGGTCAGGAGTTCAAGACCAGCCTGGCCAACATAGTGAAACCCCGTCTCTACTAAAAATACAAGAAGTAGCCGGGCGTGGTGGCATGTGCCTGTAGTCCCAGCTACTCAGGAGGCTGAGTCAGTAGAATCACTTGAACCTGGGAGGCGGAGGTTGTGGTGAGCCAAGATTGGGCCACTGCACTCCAGCCTGGGCAATAGAGCAAGACTGCATCACACACAAAAATAATAATAATAATAATAATGTGAGGCGACAAGTAACGACATTCATAGCTGATAGCATTATATTTCTGAGTGACCAAGTGAAAGAGAAGGAGTAGAATGGATGATTCTTCTTTGGCCATCATTTGGTACAGTCTCATTTCCAGATCATGTATAATCTTTGTAATTCCCAAAAACAAAAGTTAAAATACTCTTTTACATAATACATTTTCTAAAAAAAGATCACTAAGTCAGTTTCTTTACTTGTTATAAGTCTACTCAGATTTTCTAGTTCTTCTTGAGTCAGTTTTGGCAGTTTGCATTTTTCTGGGAATTTGTCTGTTTCATCATTGTATCTAATACATTGACATAGAGCTGTTCATAGTATTCCTTTATACTGCTTTCATTTTTGTAATGTCACTAATGATGCACAGTCGTTCAATCCTGATTTTAGAAATTTGAGTCTTCTCTCTCTTTTTTTTGGTTGGTCTAGCTAAAGGTTTTTCAAAGAACAAACTTTTACTTTTTTGATATTCTCTATTATTTCTATTCTATATTTCATTTATTTTTACTTTAGTTTTGATTACTTTCTTTTCTCTTCTTTAAGCTTAGTTTTCCTTTCTTTTTCAGTTTCTTATGGTGGATGGTGAGGTTATTACTTTGAGATCTTTCTTTGTTTATAATGCTGGTGATTATAACTGTAAATTTCCCTTTAAGCACTGCTGTAGTTGCATTCCATAAATTTTGGTATATTTTCTTTTTCGTTCATCTCAAATTATTTTCTAATTATTCTTATGATTGCTTCTTTGACCCTTTGGCTATTTAGGAAGGAATATAATGTTTAATTTCCACATGTATGTGAATTTTCAAAATTTTCTTCTCATTTCATTTGTAATTTCGTTCTGTTGGGATTGCAGAACATATAATTCCAATCACTTTACATTTGTTGAGGCTAGCATGCAATCTGTTGTTGAAAATGTTTCATGAGTGCTTGAGAAGAATGTTCATTACGCTGCTATTGGTTGGATCATTCTATAGAGGTCAGTTAGATCAATTTTGGTTGATAGCATTGTTGCAGTCTTCTATATCATTGCTAATTTTCCATCTACTTGTAGTATCCATTATTGAGAGTGAAGTATTCAAGTCTTCAAGTCAATTCTTACTGTTGAATTATGCATTTATCTATTCAATTTTGAAAGTTTCCCCATGTATTTTGGGACTTTGTTTTTAGGTGCATATATGTTTATGATCATTATAGTTTCTGGATGAATTGACCCTATTATCATTTTAAAATGCTTTAAATTGTTAAATGTTTCTCAGAGGTGTCACATTTCTCTCCATCTCACTACTACTCTAAGCAGGCCACCATCACCTCTTGGCTAAGTGCTTCTTCTAAAATATAAAGATGATCATACCACTCTCATGTCTAAAATATTTATTCCCAATAATAACTAGATGAACTCTATTAGGCCTGAGAGAGGATGCAACTTTCCCAAGATCAAATTAAGACTATGAACAAGGACTAGATCCCAGGTTTACCAACTCCTAGTTGAATATTTGCTTTATTGTATCGTATCTACTACTGAGCTGGGTACTCTTGATTATCCCACTGAACCTTTATTTAATTCTCTTTCATGTTTGAGAAGCTGTAAAGTCAAAGCATTCACTTTTCACACACCCTTGCAGTCATGGGCCTGGAGGTAAACTAGGTTATTTTAATTAGAATCAACTGCTCAACATTTGGAAGGCATATGTGAAGTGGAAGCCATCTTCAAGACACATTTTGCCTGTTTTTGCTGGCAAGTGAGTTGTGCAGAGTTACCACTCAAATGTAATAGCATTTTAGCATGAATTCTCCAGCTCTGTACCAATAATCAGTTATAGCATTCACATCAGCTGCAGTGGTTTGTTGTTGTTGTTGTTGTTGTTGTTTGTTTGTTTTCCATTTTGGCTTTAAATTCCCTGGATCACAGCTCTCTGGGTTCTTGAATTCATGAAACTGGTAGTAGCCTTATAGGTCCTAACAATGCTGGTTGATCAGCTTTATATTATTTTGGGAGTCATTCCTTGAGATTCTCCTTAGAATGCGTTCTTCCTTTCCTTCCAAGTAAGTTGTAAGCAGCCAATTTATTATATTATGTTCCTTCATCTAAAATCCAGAAGGGTTTTTTGGTTCTTGCACTGAGCCCTACTAATACAAACATCTGCAAAATTATAGTGACTTCCTTAACAATATACCAGTTCTCTTAAATGACACCTGTATATTTTATAACCAGATACCTTTATTGTTTACACAGAGGAGTAGATATGTTCTTAGCCCTAGTGTATCTCTTTTTTTCCCAATTGAATTTTGTTGTAAAAGGTAAATTTCTGCAGAGTTTATCAAGAAGTTAGTAACAAGCTCGATGTGTCTCTTGGTCTCTTAGCCATCTTATTCACATATTCAAACTAATTAACTTTTGACAATGAAATCAAGGCCTTTATAAATATAAGTTTGTTATTGTACCATCTTGCCAGCTTTTTCACTTCCTGTTACCTCCTTTTTCATTTTGTTTTATTTATTTATTTATTTATTTTTGAGAAAAGGTCTCACTCAGTCACCTAGGCTGGAGTGCAGTAGTGCAATCAGGATTCACTGCAGCCTTGACCTGTCGAGCTTAAGTGATCCTTCCACCTCAGCCTCCCAAGTAGCTGAGATTACAGGCATGTGCCACTGTCCCTGGCTCCTTTTTTTTTTTTTTTTTTTTTGAGACATAGTCTCGGTTTGTCGCCCAGGTTGGAGTGCAGTACCTCGATCTCAGCTCACTACAATCTCCACCTCTTGGGTTCAAGTGATTCTCCTGCCTCAGTGTCCGGAGTAGCTGGGATTATAGGTGTGCACCATCCCGCCCAGCTAATTTCTTGTATTTTTAGTAGAGATGGGATTTCACCATGTTGGCCAGGCTGGTCTTGAACTCCTGATCTCAGGTGATCCTCCTGCCTGGGCCTCCCAAAGTGCTGGGATTACAGGCATGAGCCACAGCGCCCGGCCTACTTATTGAATTTTTTGCAGAGATGAGGTTTTGCCATGTTGGCTAGGCTGGTCTTGAACTCCTGGCCTCAAGCGATCCTCCTTCCTCGGCCAACCAAAGTGCCGGGATTACAGGCGTGAGCCACCAGTTAACCTTCTTCAAAGTCTCAAAGAGCACACTGGTTCTTCTTGTGCCAGAACAGAGTAGTACTATCATGAAAAAATTACAGGACTCTAGGAAGACAAAAGGTACTTCTTGTTTTCTAAATTGTTTTATTTATTTATTTTTTTTGAGATGGAGTCTCTCTCTGTTACCCAGGCTAGAGTGCACTGGCATGATCTCAACTCACCACAATCTCTGCTTCACAGTTCAAGAGATTCTCCTGCCTCAGCCTCTTGAGTAGCTGGGATTACAGGCACAGGGTGCCATGTCCAGCTAATTTTTTTGTATTTTTAGTAGAGATGGTGTTTCACCATGTTGGCCAGGCTGATCTCAAACTCCTGACCTCAGGTGATCCACCCACATCAGTCTCCAAAAGTGCTGGGATTACAGGCGACAGCCACTGCACCTGGCCTGTTTTATAGTTACTTGTAATGGTAGCTTTTGAGAAGTTAAGGCCAGTCTCATGTCAGATTTAGTCAATACACAATTTGGAAGGTAAAGCTGAATTCAAGGGACTGAGAGAGACTTCTTGACTACCTTTCCTTTCTGTACCACAACCTCAACTGAGAGTATTCGTAGGTTTCAGGAAATCTGTCTTAATCATGGTTCTTCAGAGAAAGAGCACACCGTGTGTGTATGTGTGTGTGTGTGTGTGTGTGCGCATGCATGTGCACATGTACACATACACACATGTGCATAGAAAGAGAGAGGGAGAGAGAGAAAGAGATTTTAAGGAATTAGTTCACATGAGTGTAGAGGCTGGCAAATCCAAAATCTGCAAGGTGGGCTGGCAGCCTGGAGCCCCAGGAAAGAGCTGATACCATAGTTCAAGCCCAAAAGCCATCAGGCTGGGAACCTAGAGAAGAGCCAATGTTACAATTCAAAGGCAATCTGTTGGCAGAATTCCTTCTTACCTGGGGTAGATCAGTCTTTTGTTCTATTCAGGTCTTCAACTGATTGATATGGCCCACCCACATTATGGAGGGCAATGCTTTATTCAAAATCCACTAATTTAAATGTTAATTTTATCCAAAAGCACCCCTCACAGAAACATCTAGAATTGTTTGACAAAATATCTGGGCATTGTGGTCCAGCCAAGTTGACATGTAAAATTAATCATCACATCCTCTAGAATAAGCCCAGTCTCCTAAGAAATGTATAGGATGGAGGAAAAGAGAAAAATAAAGTCTCAGATGTTAGTTTAAAATGGGTAGATACAATAGAGGTTCCCAAATTTCTCCCTTACCGCTCCTTAGGAACTGCTTGTGAACTGGGAAGTTCAGACAAATAGGCAGGCCTAGGACTGTAAGTATTTTATAGGGTTCAAGATTTACAAGCTATGCCTCTTTCTTTAATTTTTTTTTAGATGGAGTCTTGCTCTGTCACCCAGGCTGGAGTACAGTGGCGCGATCTCAACTCACTGCAACCTTTACCTCCCAGGTTCAAGCAATTCTCCTGCCTCAGCCTCCCGAGTAGCTGGGATTGCAGGCGCCCGCCACCACATCTGGCTAATTTTTGTATTTTTAGTAAAAAGGGGGTTTCGACATGTTGGCCAGGCTGGTCTTGAACTCCTGACTGCATGATCCACCCGCCTCAGCCTCCCAAAGTGCTGAGATTACAGGCGTGAGCCACTGTGCCCAGCCTGTGTCCCTTTCTTGAATTTCTCTTCTTAAGGGGCCATGGTGCATTATGGAAGTTTTTCAAAATAAAGATATGTGGAAAGAATAAGTAACCCAACCTGTAAGAATTATGTGCTGCATGACCCAAAGCTTTTCCAGAGAAGGAAAAACCAAATCATAATGACCAATAGCAGGAAATGCTCAGAGATTGTGAATTGTGGGGTAAATATCAGTTGAACTTCCATCTCATTATCACTGAAAATACAAGTGCAATCTCTAAATCCTACTTAGAGGAGATGAGATTTTTCTATCCAGAACATGGACCTTAATGTTAATGACAGATTTATTTGTTAATATTTATTTATATACAGATAGGGTCTCACTTTTTTGCCCTGACTAGTTTGGAACTCCTGGTTTCAAGTGATCCGCCTACCTCGGCCTCCCAAAGTGCTGAGATTACAGGCGTAAGCCACCATGCCCGGCCTGTGGATTTATTTTTGAATGGCTCCCATGTACCAGGAACTGTGCCAGACACAAGGAATACAAAGGCAGATAACAGCCTTAAACAGAAGGCAGGGTAGGGTATGGCTTAGAAGGACACTGAAATAAAAGGTTACCTTTGTACCTTTGTACAAAAAAAAAAGAAAAGAAGAATTATGTGCTGATTTCAATTTTATAATACTTTCAAAAATGCAATGCTGTCCATTTATTAAAAAGAGTGAAGATAATCAATAATTAGGATTATAGAAAAGTAGTGAAAACAGCACAATATTATATCTATAAAATGTTGATGTTGGTCTGTGCCATTGGTAAATGGCATTGGTGGGGGGAAAGTTGAGTCTCTTATGCATTGAGCCTTTGGGGTGATGTGTAGTGATTTCCATAGGGCTGAGTCTAGGACCAAGCTCCTTGCCTGAATTGAAGGTAGAAGTTCCTTGAAAGAAACAGAACCAAATCTGTTTGCTGATGAAGATTTGCCTGTGCATGGTAAAAACACAACCTCAAATACAAATATAGTGTAGTAAAAAATGTTAATGTTGGCTGGGGGCGGCGGCTCATGCCTGCAATCCTAGCACTTTGGGAGGCTGAGGCGGGTGGATCATGAGGTCAGGGGTTCGAGACCAGCCTGGCCAGCATGGTGAAACCCTGTCTCTACTAAAAATGCAAAAAATTAGCTGGGCATGGTGGCACGCACCTGTAGTCCCAGCTACTTAGGAGACTGAGGCAGGAGAGTTGCTTGAACCTGGCAGGTGGAGGTTGCAGTGAGCCAAGGTCGTGCCACTGCACTCCAGCCTGGGCGACAGAGGGAGACTCCTTCCCCCTACAAAAAAGCTGTTAAAACATTATATATACATTTTTCTTCTTTCTTTCCTTCTTTCTCTCCTTCTTTTCTCTCTCTCTCTCTCTCTCTCTCTCTCTCTCTCTCTCTCTCTTTCTCCCCTCCCTCCCTCCCTCCTTCCCTCTCTTCCTTCCTTCCTTTCCTTTTTTGTTGGAGTTTCACTCTGTCACCTAGGCTGGAGTGCAGTGGCGTGATCTCAGCTCACTATAACCTCTGCCTCCCAGGTTCAAGCGATTCTGCTGCCTCAGCTTCCTGAGTAGCTGGGATTACAAGCGCCTGCCACCATGCTCAGCTAATTTTTGTATTTTTTTAGTAGAGACAGGGATTCACCATACTGGTCAGGCTGGTCTCGAACTCCTGACCTTAGGTGATCCGTCAACCTTGGCTTCCCAAAGTACTCGGATTACGAGTGTGAGCCACTACACCTGGCCCCCACTTTTTTTTTTTTAAATAGAGACAGGGTCTTGCTGATGTTGCCGCCCCGACTGGTTTCGAACTTGTGGGCTCAGACAATCTTCCTGCACTGGCCTCCCAAAGTGCTGGAATTACAGGCATGAGCCACCACGCCCAGCCAAAACATTATATATTTGAACAAAAATCATAAGAGAACACAAAGATGCTTGCTATGGTTTGAATATGTCTCTTAAATTTCATATGTTGGAAATGTGATCCTCCATGTGGTGATGTTGGGAGGTGAGGCTTAAAGGGAGGTGTTTGGGTCAAGAGGGCACCACTCTTATGAATAGGTTAATGCTATTATTGAGGGAGTGGGTTTGTTATTTCAGTAGTGAGTTCCTTAAAAAAGGATGAGTTCTAGCCTCCTCTTTCGCTCTCTTGCTGTCTCTCTCTCTGCCCTTCCACCATGGGATGATGCAGCAGGAAGGCCGTTGTCAGATGCCAGTGCCTCGATCTTAACTTCCCATTCTCCAGAATTGTGAAGAAATAAATTTTGTTCTTTATAAATTACCGAGTCTGTGGTATTTTGTTATAGTGGCATAAAATGGACTAAGACAATACTAATGGGTATGAAGTTTCTTTTGGAGGTGATGAAAATATTCTAAAATTGACTGTAGTGGTGGCTGCACAATTCTGTGAATATACTAAAAGCCATTGCATTGTATACTTTAAGTTGGTTAATTGTATGATATGTAAATTATATCTCAATAAAACCATTATAACAGAAAAAGAGAACAGACATAAAAGCATTTGTTAAAATAGTGTTGTAAAATTTAAGGTAAAATTTCTTATATTTTAACTTTTGTGTAATAATAAATGATTATTTTAATTTAGGAGAGGTTCTTTGTACCACTGAAATTTCAGCATTTCTTTTTTATTTAGTACATTCCTATTTCTCTTTTTTCTTCTTCATATGCACATTGTTGTATAATCTTTTTGTGTGCATTATATGAAAAATACAAACCCATTTTTTCTCTGAATAATGTTGATATAACATTCTTCCCAAGTTAATTAGAGAGGATGATGATGTACAAGTTTATGGGTTTTAGGATTTATGAATTTGTGGGTCTTAGTTTTATATTTCCAAACTGGCCTTTTTAGAAAGCAAGAAGACTCAGGCACCAAAGTAAAACACAATAAAGTAAAACAAAATGCTATTTTGTATTCTTTCTAGTTCACACCCAAAGAGGGATCTATTTCAGAGCCTCTTAAGTAAATAATGCCATTTCTCTCAAAATTAATATTAGAGTTCTCACAAAAGACAGGAACAGGCCTTGTAGTAAGCAGTGAAGGACACTGAATCTCATTTTTAATGTCCAGACAATTACCAGGGTTGTGAATAGAAAGAAAAGACCTTTCCATGTTGATAGCCTACTGCCTCTTATCCCCAAAACTGATTGAACACCCTTGCAGTTTTTGTTCTGGTTCCCTGTCTCTGGATCTTCTGTGGGTCATCATCAATAAGGCGTTCTGTTTGCCCGAGACGGGCTGGTTGGGAGAGGGTGACAGCTACTTTGGAGACGGTGTGTGGAAATACGTTTTTTCGTTTTTTTGAGACGAGGGTCTCACTCTTTTGCCCAGGCTGGCGTGCAGTGGGACAATCAAGGCTCACTGTAGCCTCGACTTCCTGGGCTGGAGTGATTCTCCCACCTCAGCCTTCTGTTTGTTTGTTTCGTTTTGTTTTGAGACGGAGTCTGGCTCTGTCGCCTAGGCTGGAGTGCAGTGGTATGACCTCGGCTCACTGCAACCTCCGCCTGCCGGGTTCAAGCGATTCTCCTGCCTCAGCCTCCCAACACCTCAGCCTTCTGAATGGCTGGGAGTGCAGGCGCGCATCCCCATGCCCAGCTAATTTATGTATTTTTTTGTATAGACGGGGTTTCTCCATGTGGCCCAAGCTGTTCTCGAACTCCTGGACTCAAGGGTTCTGCCCACCTCGGCCTCCCAAAGCGCTGGGATTACAGGTGTGAGCCACCGCGCCCGGCCTACAATTGTTTTTTAAATTTCGTTTTGTTTTGTTTTGCGGTAATTTTTACAATTTTCAACATCAGGCATAGGAGGACAGGAGTAAGAGGCCCAAGAGGGCTGCAGACTGGCAGGGAAGGTGAAGAATTGGAGGGTGGCGCACTAACAATAACAGAGGGCATAAAGGTAGATGGTGGGCTAAGAATAATGGGAGGGGTGTTGACGAAGGAAGGATGGGCTGAGCGAGAGATGATAGTGGAGACCCCTGTGACCGAGGGGAGGGGAAAGGTGGAAGAAGCAGAGTGGGATAGGGGGCCCTGGGAAAGGAGTGAAGGAGGTCGGTAGACTGCTGAAGGTTAGACTCCGAGAGTCGGTAGGGGGAGGGGGAGGAGGGTAAAGGGCGTGCGCAGCGCATGCGCTGGAAGCACACTGCGGCGATTCCGGAGAGGTTGTCCTTTTCTGGCATCAGCGTTGCGGCTCGAGGCACAGCTGGTCCTGTGTCTGCTGTCCATTGCCGCTAAGGCCTGTTGCTGCCATTCAAGGATCTCTCTCTCTCTCTCTCTCTTTCATGCCGCTCTCTCCACCCCATCTTGGGACTGCCGGCTCTAAGAATTCCTGCTACAACACTGAATTCAACCAGGAGGTAAAGGAACGATATAGGGGAAGAACAGAACATGGAGGGCGGCGGAGGGAACTTGGGCCAGGAAGATCCTTAATTTGTGCATTTTTCCAGTTCATGGGAGGAAAAAATGGAATCCGTTACAGGCACCAGTTCTCCAAGGATGTTGAGCATTTGCTTCCCATTGTGAAAGGAATGCAGACTCCTTTCCTCTAACTAGAGTCAAGGCACCTGAGCATCGGTGTTTTCCATGTTCCCTGTTTAAAACATTTGGGGTTCGTCATTTGTAGCAGATGTATTTAAAGGGCAAGGCCTTAGGATCAGGTTCATCCGATTATTTAGGAGAGTTTTCCTTGGCTTTGTTCATGTTGGCGGGTCTTATGTGATTCCTAGGGTATTATAGCCCCCTCCCTTGGAGTCGGGACCGATTCAATCTAGATCTGGGTTTCACTCTGATCACCTGCAACGCCTTCTTTCCCGGATTCAATTTCCCTAGTTTACCGCATCTACCCGCATTAGAGAAGGCTGGTAGTGGCTCTCCTTGGGCAATGGGGCAGAACTGTGGCGAGAAATACGTCCAGATAGCATCAGGCATGCATACTGTATATAAATGGGAGCAAGAAGAAAGAGGACTAGCGCGGTGCGCAGGGTATTTGAGAGGCTGGATGAGGAGGCGCGGCACCGAGGGGCGGCGCTCAAGCTTACAGTATTTGAGAAGACCTGAGTTAAGGGGAGGGGCTCCAGTGGGTGGCGAGGAGAGGGAGACACGCATGCGCAAGGCTTGAATGGAGTGGGGGTTGGAGGGTCGGGAAGAGAAGGGCTCGCATGCATATTTACGAACGCAAAGTTGCTAGAAGTTGGCACCAGAGGTTGGGAGGGAGAGACGGCGCTCATGCGTATTTGAGACATCTTGATGGGGAGAATGGTAAGGAGGAAGCGGCGCGCATGCGTATTTCAAACAGAATGCCGGGGAGGGGAGGTGCTCAGTGTTCGTGTAATTAAGGTTGCAAAATGGCGAGGGGGGAGGTAAGCTGTCTTTGCTTGGCCATCTTGGGCTATCAGGCCCTGCAGAGAACTACTCTTTTAGCTGAGTGAAGGGATCAACCTGAGTTGGAGTTTTCCTATGCTGTGGCCAGATATACTAGAAATTAACCCAGAATCTTAGCCTATCACTGGCCTATCGGTAAGTGGGTTCAAAAATGAGGAGGGGATGATGACTCTGCAAAAGGTTGCGGCAGCTGGCGGTGCGTAGGAAATGCGTAAAAAGGGAGCACTTGGAGACAGGCCACATTTGGGCAGTATGCTTTCGAAGGCCTCTCTCTGGCTTTCCGATCATGGGCCGCTTGTACTTGGCTTTGAATACAGTCATTCCATCAGAGTAGCAAAGCACAGTGGTTGTAGTGTGAGAATCTAATATTGATGCCCTTGATTGCCGAAAGCCCTTGATTTTCTTCCCTGAGAACACGGGCGTGAGGATTTGGATGTGTTTCCAAATGCTTGTTACTCTTTGCCGTAAACCTGGAATTTGGACCTATGGTTGCCTGGGACTCATACTGTTGTAGAGAAAGATTGGAAAGTAGTTAGTGGCAGTGGTGTTATGAAGGTAGCCTGGGCTTTCACCTTCCTTTATTTTTTCTTCTGTAGAACTTTCAGCACGGTTTTGTCAAGGGGGAACATTAGAGTTTCTTTTCTTTTTTAAAGGCAGATGTACTGTCATGACTCCAAGGGGACAAGATTAAAAAAGTGAAAAAACAGATCTTTTTCCAATAATCCTAGCTATGATTTCATGGTGGTCCTTTTCCTTCTCTGGGTCTATTTCTCTCTCTCTCTCTCCCTCTCTCTCTCTTTCTCTCTCATTTATTTACTTTTAGACAGAGTCTTGCTCCGTTGCCCAGGCTGGAGTGCAGTGGTGCAATCTCAGCTCACTAAAACCTCTGCCTCCTGGGTTCAAGCGATTTCCGTGCCTCACTCAGCCTCCCGAGTAGTAGCTGGGATTACAGGTGGGCGCCACCACGCCCGGCTAATTTTTTAATTTTAGTAGAGACAGGGTTTTGCCATGTTGGCCAGGCTGGTCTCGAACTCCTGGCCTCAAGTGATTCACCGGCCTCCAACTCACAAAGTGCTGGGATTACAAGCGTAAGCTGCCGCGCCCGGCCACTGGGCCTATTTCTGCATCTGTAATAATAATTATACTTAAACGTCTATAGCACTTAACTACTTGTGACGTTCTGGTCTGCGTGCTTTTACATAGGCCGTAATTCATTTGGTACTCTCAACAATCTTATGAAACAGCAATACTGTTATTAAGCTTTTACAAATGAGATATTTGAGGGACACAATTTTAATTTGTTCAAGGCTTTACAGCCATTTCAATGGCTGATACTGGATTTTTATCCAGGTGGGATGGCTCCAGAAGCCTGTGCTCTTAATCATTATGCTTTATCTCCTAAAAAGAGGAGGCGAATTTAAGGGAACCTTCTTTTATGGTTTCAAAATTTGTTTGTAACTAACCAAAGCCTTTTGAAAAGGGAGACTTGTTTTCTGTTTTTGACTGCAGAGTATAGGGTTACATACCTAGGAGACAAAAAGTAAAGAATTGTTGATTTGGTGCCTAGTGGGGTGACTATCCTTAACTACCCTTGTCTTCTGTGCTTTTTGTTCTGCAGAGGGTCTAAAATGGCCGACTGCGGCAGGCTGGACACACCCTTCTTGTTTTGCCTGATTTTCTGTCTGATTCTAATGCTTTGAGACATCTAACCAGTCATTTGCTGCAGTAGGTTTTTTTTTAATTAATACTTCGCCATGTTGATCCAAATATACAACAGTGATGGAAAAGTTATTGTCTTTTTTTCTTGTTATAAAAGACTGAAAATACGTGTGTTTTATTTTTATTATTTGCTTAGGGATACATTCGTGGAAGTGGAGTTAGTACATCAAAGTACGGACATTTTAAACTCTCAGTATGTATTGCCAAATTTCTTCCCAAAAAGGTTGTATCAATTTTTACTCATACAAACGTTAAATGTTGTTTTTTAATTTTTAATGGATAAAAACCAGTATTAATTTTTCATTTGCTTATTAGCTTGGATTCTTTCTTCCTCCATATATTTGTCAGCAGTTTTCTTTTGTGTAATAATAGTTCATATCTTATGTTGATTTATGTGTTGAAGCTTTAGTTTAGTGTTTATTATTATCTGTTTGAGTGTGTTCTGTAAATAATTACTTTTGTAATGTTATAAATACCTACTCCATGTTATTGTTTGCCTCATAATTTTTGTTTTTAAATTTTTGGTTAGTACAGATTTGAAATTATTTGGCAAATATATCTTCTATTTTGTGATTTTTCTTCTATTGTTTAAATTTGAATAGCTCCCTCAGTCTAGAAATTTGGTAAATATTATAACTTTGCCTGAGGATAACTATCAAGCATGGGAGAAAAAAGATCCATAATTTCACCACCCGGAGATAACTATTGTTAACACATTTATTCACTTCGTAATCTGCATTTTTTTATGCAGTTGATGATATATGTGTACTATTTTGTATTGTGTTTTGTTTTAAACATTATATCACATAAATGTCCATCTTAAACATTCTTTGTAATTGTCATTAATTGTTTCATGACGTTCTGTTGTATGGAAGTATTTTACAGATTTTCATTATTTTAAATTATGTAATGAATGTCTTTTCATTTGGTTTTTATTATTTATCTATTTTGGGTTGCTTATCTAAGAGACTTCTAGAATTAGTTATTTGTCAAAAGGTTTGAACATTACAAGGAATTGGCATAGTTGCTTTTTTCAAAAAATTAATGTCAATTTTTGTACCCAGTCATTTAGGTACTTATAAAAAATATTTTTGCTTTTGTTTTAGGTACTTATAAAATATATATATATATATTTATATATATATTATATTTTACATTCCATATGTAAATGAATGAATGATATCTTTGTGGGTTTTTTTTTTTTTTTTTTTTTGACAGGCTGTCCCTCTTTCACCCAGGCTGGAGTACAGTGGCGTGATCATGAGTCACTGAAGCCTCAACCTCCAGGGCTCCAGACATTCTCCCACCTCAGCCTCCTGAGTAGCGGGACTACAGGTGTGCGCCACCATGTCCAGCTAATTTTTAAATTTTTTTGTAGAGATGGGGTTTTGCCATGTTGCTCAGGCTTGTCTTGAACTCCTGGGCTCAAGTGATTCTCCTGCCTCAGCTTCCCAAAATGCTGGGATTATAGGGATGAGCCACCATACCTGGCTGATATCTTTGTTTTGTGATACAGTTCTCTGATTATTGGTAAGGCTGGACTTTCAGATCTCAATTACTAGCTCTGTTTCCTTTTGTGAATTAGTCAATTTGTGCCTGAATGTTATTTGTAAATTGCAAATGTCATTTATCGAGGATATGCTCCCAGTAATATTTGTTGCCATTGAGTCTGAAGAAATGTTTGCAATTCCAGATATAACTGTTGTGTGGATACATGTCTGGTTTTTGGTAGCCATTTTGAGATAACATTTGTCTGACCTCTATCTTATTTTTGTTTTTATTTTTAGTGTGGAGGTCTTGCCCAGGCTGGTCTGGAACTCCTGGGCTCAAGTGATCCTCCCACTTGGGACTCCCAAAGTGCCGGAATTACAGACATGAGCCACTTTGCTTAGCCTTGTCTGATTTTTAAATAGAAATCCATTTCTTTTTATCTGAAAGGAAAGCACTTTTGAGTACTGCACATCGTTGGTGCTCCCTGGCTTTGGGTGTGGGGAGAAGACAGGGCAACATTTTGTCTTTAATGAGAAACTAATTTAGACAAGAAACAAAACAGTGGTCCCTTCTCCCTGATCCATTCAGGGACTGGTCTTATTTTAAATATTTCTGAGTGGTCTGAGGGAGAATATGGGCAGTAGTGAAATGTCCATATTTATACATACTGTTAAGTGCTTTGAGGATATGAAACGCTAATCTGAGAAGGCACCAGGAAAGAGCTAATTGGCAGAAAGGAACAGTGTGTAGGCAAGAGCAGTTTAGTAACTTTAGGGGAAAATAGTATGTTAAACTTATTAAATAACAGCCTCCTAAAGACATTGGGTCTCAAAACAATGATCTCAGTATAACTGTCAACAACTTACTGATGTTATCTGCCCAATTTGCTGGTACAGAGCAAAAGAGCCATTAAAAACCTAGGCATTATTAAGAAAAGTATGAGGCACAGAAAAATACCATCCTATCTTTGTATAAAACCATCTGAACCAAATAACTATTACAGTGGTAATTTTGTCTCAAGGAGTCTGTTACTATCACTCACACAATTTTGAAAAGGGAATGGGCAGAGTGTGTTACCTCTCAGTTTCATATTCCTTGTTTATAATACATAGGCGAATTAAATAGTCTCAGGTTTTGGAGGAGTCTAATTCTGGTTTACTGAAGCTGAGTGTTATTTCTAGTTCAGAAAATCTGTCCAATTATGTTTATTAAGTAAATGTTCTAACTTATTCCTACTCTATGATGTGTATATTATCTATTTCATATTTAATAACATTCTAACTTATTTTTTTCAGTGAAGGATGAGGATTATTGGATTTAGAAGTGCCAAATGAGCTGTAACTTACTGCTTTTTGCTATCCGGTTACACTGGGTTAATCCAGTTAGTTGTAAGCTCCCATTTTTCAGCATTTTACTAGTTGTAGATGTTAAACCAGGCTCATGTACGAATTAGAGCGGGGAGGTTAAGAGGAGTATAAGCAAAAAAAAAAAAAAAAAAAAAAAAAAAAAGTCATTTTAGAAGAGGGGTTTTAGAAGGTCCTTTATTGGAAGTCTGTGCATGGAAGTCCCATTTTACATCATGCCAGTGTCTAGTTCCCAAATCCATCTATGGCCAGGGATTAGGGAAAGCCTGAATATTTGAAATAACTGAAAAGCATTTAACCTTTGATTTCTATAATTTATTCCTCCCCTCTCTTGATGTTACAGCCAGCAACAGCCTGGAGCAGCACCCCCTGGAAAGAAATTTTACATCGGCCATTATAATACAACCTGATAAGTGTTACAGCACTTATCAGATTGTATTGTAATTGTCTGTGTATATGCCTGTCTCTCTTCCTGTTATCAGTTAGACTGTGAGCTCCTTGAGGGCAAGGAAGGTGTCTTCATCTCCAGAGCCCAGCCTGGCACATTAGTAGGCCTCAGTAAATGTTTATTAGATGAATAAATGAATGACTCATCAACAAACATTTATTGTGTGCCTGCTAAAGTGATCTCCACAGGCTCTGGATTGTCAGCTGTTTCTTCAAAAAGCATGTGGTCAGAAACTTGATATTTCTTTCTAGTTATGTGTATATCTTCTTTAGAGTTTCTCATGAGACAATGCCATTTTGTGTTTGGATTTCAGTCCTTGGTATTTACAGATGTTGCAACCGTTGCTACTGCTGACACTTGCTTTCTTGGTGGGACTTGAGTGATAACTGTTAGATGAGGGCCTTATCCTCAGGGCCCAGGTCATCATCCAAATAGTATTCCTAGGTAGGACTTTATATTTTTCTTTCTTTTTTTTTTTTTTTTTTTAAAGAGACAAGTTCTCGCTCTGTTGCCCAGGCTGGAGTGCAATGGTATGACGGATCACTGTAGCCTCGAACTCCTAGGCTTAGGTGATCCTTCCACGTCAGCATTCTGCGTTAGGATAATAGGTGTGTGCAACCAGTCCTGGCTAATTTTTGTATTTTTTGTAGAGACAGGGTCTTGTTATGTTAGCCAGGCTGTTCTCAAACTCCTGAACTCAAGCGATCTGCCTCCCTCGGCTTCCCAGAGTGCTGGGATTACAGGTGTGAGCCACTACACCCAACCAGACTCCATATTCTAAACCAGGGGTGGGCAAACTTTATTGCCCATGGGCTACCTGTTTTTGCAAATACAGTTCTATACTGGAACACAGCCATGTTCATTCATCAATGTTTTATGTGGGGCCATTTTGGCATCCCAATGGCAGAGTTAAGTAAGTAGCTATTAGTTTGGTGCAAAAGTAGTTGCTGTTTTTGCCATTAAATATATCGGAGACATTGTGGCCTGCAAAGCCTTTATAGAAAAAGATTGCTGTGCCTGCTCTGGATCATCACACAACAGTGATGGTTTCATTCCTCATTCCATTTACCAGACCAGAAATTCATATTTATAATTCATATTTACTTTGTCATTACTTGTGACAAGTCTTTTTCCTTTTTACAGGTAAGCCAGCTAAGACATGTTTTAAAGTAGGAGATTATAGGACCTCCCCCAGGGTCCTGCACTCAAGTCAGTTATACCCTATCCTTCAACATCAAGCTTTGAACCTCTATTCTAGAAATAACTTTTATTATATTCAGACTTGAAGCATGTGAACATAGCATGCTCTGGTGCCTTCACCCTTGCTCCCCTCCTTCCTGCACAGTTCTTTGCAATGAGAATATTGGAAATAAGGATTTAATGTGGGCTAAGGCAGAAAGGTAAGCTGAGGCAAATGTTTAGAGGATCCTAATGGTAATTTTTAAATGAAGAAGTGGGGTGTTCAAAATATTAATTTATTTAGATGTATGCAGGTAGTGAGCCAGAGCCCCTCCCCTTATGCCTCACCAACATTACATGTACTATCTTGGTAAACTACCTATGAATACATTTTGATTCATTTCACTTCATTAAAAAGTGGGAGAGCTCAAAGTCATGTTTGAGAAAGCTAAATCTAAAACAAAACGGAGGAAGCATTGAATAGGCTCATCTTGTTGGATAGGATCATCCTAGTAATAAAATATAATGAAGGAAAGGACTTATAGCTATATTTTTAAAGCTGCTTGCTGGATTTTCCCCAACATTTTGTTGTGAAAGTTGTCAAACATACATACAGAAAAGTTGAAAGAACTGTACGGCGAAAAGCCATATACCCAACACTTAGATTTTATAATTAACATTTAATTATACAGTCGTGTGTTGCTTAAAGACAGGATGTGTTCTGAGTAATGCGTAATTAAGTGATTTTATTGTGTGAGCATCACAGAGGGCTGTACTTACACTAACCTTGATGGTATAGCTTACTATACGCCTAGGCTATATGATATAGCCTATTCCTCCTAGGCCACAAACCTGTACAGCATGTTGCTGTATTGAATACTGTAGGCATTTGGAACACAATGGTAAGTATTTATATATCTAAACATAGAAAAGGTACAGTAAAAATGTGGTGTTATCATCTTATGGAACCACCATTGTATATGCGCCTATGACTGAAATGTTACTAAAAGGTTCAGGACTGTTTGCATTATCACATTAACTCATCTTTGTTGAGTTGGTTTTAAAAATCCGTCTGTCATCCATGTTAATGTCATCTATATCTGACCCATCATGGTGCTGAAAAAGTTTCTTTTCATTCTTATTTGTACCTTCTAAGTCGGCATGAATACCAGCACATCTCAACTATGTGTAAGCAGATCTGTGCAGGAATGAGTCTCGGGGAGAGAATCCATGTTGTTTCTGAAAGGAAATAGCCATAGCTCACTGCTTTTTTTTTTTTTTTTTTTTTTTTTTTTTTGAGAGAGTCTTGCTCTGTCACCCAGGTTGGAGTGCATTGGCGTGATCTTGGCTCACTGCAACCTCCGCCTCCTGTCTTCAAGCAATTCTCTGCCTCAGCCTTCTAAGAAGCTGGGATTACAGGCCCCTGCCACCACGCCCAGCTAATTTTTGCATTTTTAGTAGAGATGCGGTTTTACCATCTTGACCAGGCTGGTTTTGAATTCCTGACCTCAACATCCACCCGACTTGGCCTCCCAAAGTGCTGGGATTACAGGCGTGAGCCACTGTGTCTGGCCAGCTCACTGTTGTTTACTGAAAATAGTAGAGGGAAGGAAAGATGGAAGTCTAGGTCAAGTGTCATACTGCCCTGTACCTTACTCAGTTCTCTGCCTTTGGGGTAGGTGGTTTTCTGAGCAGCTTCTGCTTGTTTCTTTCCTTTAAGGCTTGCTAAAGGAGAAAAAACAACGTCATATTGAAATGCTAATGAGGCAATATTTAGCATTAGCATAATTCTTTGGAATTCTAGCAAATGGATTTTTAACTTGTGCTACTAATAGTATTCTTTCAGCCTTTTCTGTTAGCAAGAGCTGCAGTTTCAATTAGGAATCACCATGAAATTTTGTTTATCTTTGTCCATGGACATGATAATGTTAAATGTTACCTGTTTGTGTCTGTCTCCTTTGATTTAAATTCAAGGGTACAGACCTTGTTTTACTGATCTTGGTAATTCTCTTACACTGTAAGGTTTGTATTCATCTATAGGGATATACCCCCAAATATGTGTTTAACATTATTACAGAAGATTTAGATATGAGCACATTTTCGTGGTGTTCATAACAGCTAAATAATGGAAAAACTTACCTAGTCAAGAATAGGAATTTGGCTAAATACATTTTGTTGTAATGGCACAACATAGCCATTAAAAATAAAACGTCTTGTAGATAAACATTTGACTTGGAAAGTTGTATACAGTATATTAATTAAAAACGGGCTAAAGAGCAATAGTATGATTTCATCTAATCATTGTAAAATAAGAATTCATGTTTGTGCATGTACATGAAAGTTGTTGGAAGAACATACCCCAAGTGTTAAACTTTCCTGGGATTCTGGCTGATTTTTGCATTCTTTGCCTAATATAGTTCTGGAATTTTTTTTTTTTTTTTTTTTGCAGTGTTCATCTATGACTTTCAAAGTTAGAGACACATTGAAACTATTAGGCCGGGTGCGGTGGCTCAAGCCTGTAATCCCAGCACTTTGGGAGGCCGAGGCGGGTGGATCACGAGGTCAAGAGATCGAGACCATCCTGGCCAACATGGTGAAACCCCGTCTCTACTAAAAGTACAAAAAATTAGCTGGGCATGGTGGTGCGTGCCTGTAATCCCAGCTACTCAGGAGGCTGAGGCAGGAGAATTGCCTGAACCCAGGAGGCGGAGGTTGCGGTGAGCTGAGATCGCGCCATTGCACTCCAGCCTGGGTAACATGAGTGAAACTCCGTCTCAAAAAACAAAAACAAAACGAAACTATTTCCATTTTAAAATTGTTGACCTAAACAAAAGTAGAATAAATGGGGATGGCGAGGGGGCCTGGAAACTGGAGAAATTTAGTTCAGAAAAGAGCTGGGTGGGGTGGGGGAAGGGAATGGTAGAAATAAGATCACTGTCTTCAGAGGAAGGCACTAATTACTACCTACCCCTCTATTCCTGGCTCCTTAGTACAAGCATTTTCTGGATCAGTGTTTACACTTACCATTTATTTCCCAGTTAGGCCCTCCACACGTTCTTTTTCTACCCTTGTCCCTCTGGGCTTTAAAGCTACAGTAATTGCTAGTGGCAGCAGCTGCTTATGAATATGCAGGTCTTGCTCTAGTAAATGGTGGCCTTAGTTGTGCCAATAAAGAGATGGCTCAAGCCTATCAAGGCTCCTGCTTCCCCTCTCCTCTCAGCTAGGCAGCACTAATCTTCCATAACTACGGTGGGAGAACTTTCTACCTGGGTCTCATGGTCACTAGTAGATGAGAGGACAGATACTTTCTTGCTGGTGGGTAAGTCCTGGGTAACTGCTCCTTGGGTCTTCCAGGGGTTTCAGTTGAGGGTTGCCTGCATTTCACTGAGTAAGTAACAGAAAACTTAGCAGTATATGCTAGTGCTGCCAGCATATAATGATAACAGTAACTGGGCTTTGGGCTATTCCTGAATTGCCAGATTTCTGGGTTACTTTTCATGCTAAGTAGCTAGGGACTGAGAAACTTACAGGCAGTAGGCTGCTTCCTTAGAAAGAAAGGATCCTCGCCAAGCGTGGTGGCTCAAGTCTGTAATCTAGAGTTTTGGGAGGCTGAGGCGGGTGGATCATGAGGTCAAGGGATTAAGACCATCCTGGCCAACATGGTGAAACCCCGTCTCTACCAAAAATACAAAAATTAGCTGGGCATGGTGATGTGCACCTGTAGTCCCAGCTACTAGGGAGGCTGAGGCAGGAGAATCACTTGAACCTGGGAGGCAGAGGTTGCAGTGAGTGGAGATTGTGCCACTGCACTCCAGTCTGGTGACAGAGCGAGACTCCGTCTCAAAAAAAAAAAGAAAGAAAGGACCCCTTGGCTGGGTATGGTGGCTCAGGCCTATAATCCCAGCATTTTGGGAGGCCAAGGCGGATGGATCATGAGGTCAGGAGTTCGAGACCAGCGTAGCCAAGATGGTGAAACCCCATCTCTACTAAAAATACTAAAATTATCCTGGCGCCCTTGGGGTAGTCTGTAATCCCAGCTACTTGGGAGGCTGAGGCAGGAGAATCGCTTGAACCTGGGAGGTGGAGATCAGGCCACCGCACTCTAGCCTGGGTGGCAGAGCAAGACTCCGTCTCAAAAAAAGAAAAAGGGAAAGGGTTCCTTGATAGTCTTTGGTTTGTGTCTCATGACTCAGAGCCAGTTATTCCAGTGGTTGATTCTTGAAGGTAGGGGCCTAGCCACTGGTCTGCCTAGCTTTTTGTGGTCCTTTTAATAACTCAGGCAGCTAGGTGAGGGAGCAGGTAATGTTCAGTTCCTTTTCACTTAAGGTAAGCTGAGTCCTGGTGGGAGTTGAGATTGTAAGTGATAGGGGCTTGGTCCAAGAGGTCAGAGTTTTGTAACCTTTTCCTATCAGTGTGAAAACCAGATGCCATCTGATGACTAGATGAAGGTTTCATTCACCTTTTGCAGGCTGTTTTGGTCAGGACTAAAGAATGTAGGTTCATTAACTGCCAGACACAGAAAGGCCACTAAGGGATCAAGTTTACCTCCTTTCACAGATAGTGATATTGAAGTCTAAAGAGGGGAAGAATTTGAAGGAATCTACTTAGATAAGCATGAGAGTTCTCATCTGAGTACTAACGCTTTGGTGTCATCATTGGTACCTCTGTACCCAGGTTATCTCATTTAAAATAAGGGCAGGAATCCTTACTAAAAATTGTAGATCTTGCAACTGCCTTTGCCAGATAATATAATTGTGATGCTAGTGTGAATGCTTAGCAAGATTAAAATCTGAGATCCATGGTGTGGCTGGCTGGATAACTTGACTAAGGTGTTAAAAATAAAATTAAGGCTGGATCTCAAACCTTGACTGTTCCATCTTACGTTTGTTTTTTTCTTCTCCCTGTGCTATAGGTGATGTCACATGCAATCAGAAACTATGCCACTGGTGAAGAGATATATTGAGCCCTGCCTGGTTAACCTCCAGTGAGGTTATTAGAGAATTGGGAGAGGCTCAAATCAGCATCCTGCACATAGTCATCAAACCATTGTGAAGTCTTGGTAAGTGGTCAGTGGCTTTGGTGGGCTTGTCCAGTTAGTGGGATGGGGTAGGGTAAGCGTTTTTTTTTTTTTTTTTTTTTCTGAGACAGAGTCCTGCTTTGTCCCCCAGGCTGGAGTGCAATGGTGCGATCTTGGCTCACTGCAACCTCTGTCTCGCGGGTTCAAGCAATTCTCCTGCCTCAGCCTCCCAAGTAGCTGGGATTACAGGCACCCACCACCACGCTTGGCTAATTTTTATATGTTTAGTAGAGACAGGGTTTCACCATGTTGGCCAGGCTGGTCTCGAACTCTGACCTCATGATATGCCTGCCTCAGCCTCCCAAAGTGCTGGGACTACAGGCGTGAGCCACTATGCCCGGCCTGGTAAGTTTTCTTAATAGGCACTAGGCAATTACTGGATATTTTCACATTATGATATGAAAAAAGCCTTAAAATATTCAGGCCGTACTGTAGAATAAATAATCTAATCTCTTTTTTCCCTATTCTCCCATTTTTACAGATGGGGGAATTAGAAATTTCCCAAGATTATATGAGGCCATAAAGTAGATGGTGCAAATTGCCCAAGATTATAGCTAGTTGGCATAGAAAATGGATTTGAATCCAAGCCAGTACTGTGTCTTCTACTCAGTCCTTCATCTAGGTTCTATCAAATCCAAAGAAGCCATGTGAGACAGAAATGTTTTTATTTCACAGTAAAATACTTCTTTTCTTTTTTTTTTTTAAATAGAGATGGGGGTCTCATTGTGTTGCCCAGGGTGGTCTTGAACTCCCAGGCTCAAGTGACTCACCCACCTTGGTCTCATTTCACACTAAAAGATTTCCATAATAGCTCCTGAGATTTTACTCCTCTGATGTTGGAAATTTCCATGGTGAAAAGTTTTATTATGCAAAAAATCACCTGGGGTGCTTGTTAAACATGCAGATTCCTGGATGGCCAGAAAACTTGTCCTTGGTCAAGAGCAACATTAAGATCTGCCTGTTACTCATACCAGTGCTTTCTGCCCAGCAAGTTTCATCAGAGGGCGAGGATGAACTATGGTTGCCACAGATGTCCTTGTGAGGCAGTTGGGAAGCCTTGGTAAGTTGTCAGTGGCTTTGGTGGGGTTCCCCAGTTGGTGATAAAAAAGAGAAGGGAAACTGGTCATGATCTGGCCCTTCTAGCCTTCTTTCAACAGTTATTAAGTACTTAACTAACTACCAGAGAATGTTGCAGACATTAACAAAGTCTTGCCACAGAACTTTTGTTCTTGTGAAGTTAGACAAAGGGATAAGTAACCAGTAAATGTATAATGTATCATAAGTGTTATATCAATTCTTTTTTTCCCATTATGTTGTGGAAAATGATTAGGTTAAACTAAGCAACATCTTGTGGTTTTCTCCCTTCTTCCCATTCTCCTTTTTAATACCTGCCACAGTTGCTCAATGCAATGGAGGCTGACCAAACTGAGTGTTGGGAAGGTCAATGCAGTCTTTTTTCTTTTTGTAACTTCTCACTAGACTGGATTGTGAAGGATATTTGAAAAGTATTTTAAAGTCTACCAGATCCTCCATGTGAGTGACCATGCAGCAAAAGAGTGAGGGTCCTCTCAGTGATTAAGGTAACATAGTGATTAAGGTAAGTAGGGGAAGAGAGGCTGACTTTGCCCTGATTCTTGTCAGGGAGGCTCTTAGAAATGCCATTTCCAGAGTATAAGTGACAGGCCAGCACTTTCAAAGCCTGCAACTTACTCTGTAATATATCCTTCTTAAAACGATTCATGTAGATTATATGCTTATCCAGTCTGTGATCACTCCTGCAGAAGATCAGAATAACTGAAATATGGGTGATATAAGCTCCTGCTTTTGTAAATGTTTTGTTGAAACACAGTTGTGTTCATTCATTATTATCGATAGCAGCTTTTATTCTACAACAGAGTTGAGTAGTTGGAATAGAAACCATATGGACCATAGAGCTTGAAATATTACTGTACTGTCTGGCCCTTCACAGAAAGTTTGCCAATTCTTGGCATAGGTTAAATAAATGTACTATGTCCACAAATCCTCCTCTCCCTATTTTCCTTTCAATGGGACTTGCATTTACAGTTGATCCTAGAATGTATGGAATCTCATAGTAATCACATTGCTTCTAAATTTCTTCCCACTCAAATTAAGCTCACCAAGAAAGCATATTCACAAATTGGGCTACATATACATAAGGAACTATGTTTTATATGCCTTACTGTAGTTAACTAATTTATTCTATATGTATGGTTCCCCCATTTTTTCCTTCTATTAAGGGGTAACTTTTAAAATTGAGCCATTCATGAGTATCCAAAAAGTTACAACTTATGTTTTCTAATTAAGACTTTATCCTTATTTGAGTACACTTCCCCTCTCTGGCTTTTTTTGCATATTTCTGCAGACGTCTAAGGGGGAATAAACCCCCTTAGAAGATTAATTTTCTGCAGTTCCCTATTGAGGAAATACATGACATTTAGCTTTTTAATAATTTGATGCCATTCATTGAGCACCTGCTTTGTGCTTTATGTACCCTGTCTCATTGAATTCTTATAGAAAACTGAAAGAGTTAGTTTTGTGTTGAGTTGTTACTACCACCATGTCAACAATGAGTCTTAGAAAGCTTAAGTAACTTTACCTAGGTCACATTGTAATCAGTGGCAGAACTGGGACTTAAGAGCATTTTCTTCTCTCTCTCTCTCTCTCTCTCTCTCTCTCTCTCTCTCTCTCTCTCTCCCTCTCCCTCTCTCTCTCTCTCCCTCTCCCTAAGAGATTGGGTCTCACTATGTTGCCCAGGTTGGTCTTGAACTCCTGGGCTCAAGCAATTCTCCTGCCTCACCTCCCAAAGTGTTAGGATTATAGGCATGAGCCCTCATGCCCACCCCTTGCATTTTCTATTTAAGTGGTCTTAAAGTTTTTTTGTTTTTTTTTTTTCCTTTTTAAGTCTTGGAATTCGGCCTTTAGTAAGCGTAGAACAGCAAACTGTAATACCTGAACTGGGGAAAAATTCCTTGAACTCTTTAGGAAAGACTTAGTTGATGGGTACAAAGTAAAATGCTCAGGAATCAGATACCAGTATTGATTACCTATCCATACATATCCTTCTTCACTCTGCCCTGGCATATCATGGTTGATGTATATAGCAATGATCATCCCTTCTGTAATTCTTCTTAACAACTTAGAAGTGAATTGGTAATACTCTTCTAGCTAAAACCCTTCTTTAGGTGAGTGTGGTGGCTCCCATATTATCCCAGCACTTTGGGAGACTGAGGTGGAAGGATTGCTTGAGCCCAGGGGTTTGAGACCAGCCTGGGTAACATAGCAAGACCATGTGTCTACAAAAAACAAAAAATTAGCTGGGCATGGTGGTACATCCCTGTAGTCCCAGGTACTCAGGAGGTTGAGGAGGGAGGATTATTTGAGCCTGGGAGGTTGAGGCTGCAGTGAGTTGTGATCAAACCATTGTACTCCAGCCTGGGAGAGCGAGACCCTCTCTCAAAAACAAGAAACAAAAACAAACACAAACTCAAGTCCTCCTTCTCAGCAATTTCTCTCCATTTTTTCTTTCTTTCTTTTTTTTTTTTTTGTGAGATGGCATTTCATTCTGTTGTCCAGGGTGAAATGCAGTGGCATGATCTCAGCTCACTGCAACCTCTGCCTCCCGGTTTCAAATAATTCTTCCGCCTCAGCCTCCCGAGTAGCTGGGACTACAGGCATGCGCCACCATGCCCGGTTAATTTTTGTATTTTTAGTAACGATGGGATTTCACCATATTGGCCAGGCTGGTCTCGAACTCCTGAACTTGTGATCCACCTGACTCTGCCTCCCAAAGTTCTGGGATTACAGGCATGAGCCACTGTGCCTGGCCAGTTTCTCCTTCTTATCCGAGGCCAGCCACATACCTACTTTCTAAGAACTTCCTTGCTATCTTAATCTTTTCAAGGCAGGTGACAGCTTTATATAGTAAATATGTCTTCATACCCAAAGAGACTAGGTCAGGAGCCACCTTTTTTTTGTTTTTGCTTTTAATAGCTAGTGATTTTGAGATGACGGGGTTTCTGGGAGGGATTGGGAACCTTTAAGAATTCTGTTAACTTTTTAGAACTTTAATACCAGATGGGATCAGGTACATAAATAGTTGTAGGTAGAAGAATTCCCAGAGTAGGCATATTAAGTGTCAGGTGCAGGATAAACTATGGTTCCCTTCCAGTGAAAGGACACCTGGATGTGATCATTGTTTCCATAGAAGGGTCGAACAATATGGCAGACACAATGGTCTCCCACAGAGAAATGAGCCGTAAAAAGGCCCTGTAAAAGCAAGGATGGCTCATTGTTTTAAGATAGCCAAATGTATGGCACTTGGAGAATTTCCAAGAGTGGAAGGCCTTCTTGATTGCACTCCCCTTTAACTGGTGGTGTAGCACTTATTGGCCTTTTCACAGCCTTGCCTCTTATGGGACTAGTGGAGCATTGAAATGGTTCATAGGTAAAGTGAAAAATGGTTATGCGTAGTGTGTCAGCCCACCCTAAGCTCCCAGAGCCTCCATTCTGAGTACAAAGGTCAGTTTTCTTATTGGGACAGGCTAAGGATGATGGGGTTTTAATTTCTTTCCTGATCCATGGCAAAGCATTCCTAAACTAGGCACTGGATGTCTTGGTAACTGGAAAGAGACGTTCACTAAGTTGAGGAAGGCCAAAGCCAAGTGACCTTATATAGTCCCTAGATAGAAAGCATTCCATTTTATGGAATAATTTTTGGTCTCTTTTTTTTTTTTTTTTTTTTTTTTTGAGACAGTGACTCAGGCTGGAGTGCAATGATACAATCACTGCTCATTGCAGCCTTGACTTCCGTGCATAGGTGATCCTCTCACCTCAACTTCCCGAGTAGTTGGGATTACTGGCACATACCACGATCCCCAACTAATTTTTTGTATTTTTTGTAGAGACGGGATTTTCCCATGTTGCCCCGGCTGGTCTCAAACTTCTGGACTCAAGCAATCCACCTGCCTTCACCTCCCAGAGTGCTGGGATTACAGGTGTAAGATACCATGCCTGGCCCTGGTCTCCTTTCTTAATCCTGTTGAATAAGCAAGATTTTTTTATCTGAACCCTCCTCTTACTTACTTTTTTTTCTGTTCTCCTTCCATGATCGCTTTGTCCATCTTCTTTTTTGTCACAGGTTTGTCCTATTTCTAATTCCCTTTCTCTTTTCTTTCTTAGGCTAGCCTTTGAGACTGCATTACACTTCCCAACTTAAGGTCTTTTGATAATCCAGGCAGCTGGGTTATACTCAACTTCAAGTCTTTTTGTTGTAGCAGTATGGCATTTATCTGGGGCATAGGGTACACACAGTAGGTTTCTCTTCTCTCTTTTTTTAACGTATTTGTTATGTTTATGCATGTAAAGAATATATTGTTGGCCAGGTATGGTGGCTTATGCCTGTAATCCCAGCACTTTGGGAGGCTGAGGTGGGTGGATCACTTGAGGTCAGGAGTTCGAGACCAACCTGGCCAACATGAAGAAACCCCGTCTCTACTAAAAATACAAAAATTAGTGGGGCATGGTGGCTCATGCCTGTAATTGCATCTACTCGGGAAACTGAAGCAGGAGAATCGCTTGAGCCCGGGAGGTGGAGGTTGCAGTGAGCTAAGATTGTGACATTGCACTCCAGCCTGGGTGACAGAGGGAAGCTCTGTCTCAAAAAAAAAAAAAAAAGTTTGGAAACCACCAAAAAGTAGTATTAAGAGGGAAATAAAAATTACTCATGATCTTAGGACACTGTCATGTGCTATTTTTAGTCTTATTCACCCGCTTTTCTCTTTACACAACATACTTTTAGGTTTTAAATTTTATTATTATCTAAATTTTTTTTTTTTTTCAGATGAAGTCTCGCATTGTTGCCCAGGCTGGAGTGCAGTGGCATGATCTTAGCTCACTGCAACCTCTGCCTCCTGGGTTCACTCAATTCTCCTGCCCCAGCCTCCCAAGTAGCTGAGATTATAGGTGCGCACCACCACACCCAGCTAATTTTGTATTTTTAGTAGAGACAGGGTTTTACTGTGTTGGCCAGACGGGTCTTGAACTCCTGACCTCGTGATTTGCCTGCTTCTGCCTCCCAAAGTGCTGGGATTACAGGCTTGAGCCACTGCGCCTGGCTCTATTATCTAAATGTTAATTTTAAATATTAATTTTAGTGTACTTCTTTGATTATTTTCTTTAGAGAAATTTCTGGTTATAGAATCAAGCTTATTAGCATTCACTGTATATAGTAGCATCATTAAAACTAGCTAGACCCAAGAAGCAGATATTGAATGGGTACCCCTTCTTTACTTTCCTCTGATTCACTCTATTCTGGTGCTCACAGCTAAGTGAGTATGTACACCAATGGCCTATCGTTTGGTCAGTTATCTTTTGTGCTCTGAAATGTCTTTGTTTTTCCATCTGCTTTCAATACCTCTATGCCCTTTGTATATAAGGGTAACCATATTGTTCTTTCCTGCAAAATAATAACACCTTTCCTTCCACTCAGAATAACTGCCTAATACATACAATGAATAAGGGTCACATAGACTCAAGAGTAGTGATGGAGGTTGGATGTGGTAGCTTGTCCCTGTAATCCCAACACTTTGGGAGGCTGAGGTGGGAGGATTGCTTGAGCACAGGCGTTTGAGATCAATCTGGGCAACATAGCGAGATCTCACCTCTGCTGAAAAATAAAAGTTAACTGGATATGGTGATGCATGGTTGTAGTCCCTTATAGTCCCAGCTACTCGGGAGGCTGAAGCAGGAGGATCACTTGAGTCCAGGAGTTTATGTTTGCAGTAGCTATGGTCATGATGCTGCACTCCAGGCTGAATGACAGAGCAAGACTCTCTCAAAAAAAAAAAACAAAACAAAACAAAAAAAAAACAACAAAGTATGTGTGACTTCATCGTTTCTCATCACTCAGTGTTCTTTCCCTTACACCAGATCATAAGACAGTATTCTGACTTGACAACTTAGGTCAGTTTATTAGAAATAGTCTTTAATTAATTTGGTAAATTACTATGAATGAACATTTCATTCATTCTGCTAGGTCTTAGGTTTTGCCAGCTGTTCCATTAAGGGACACTCTATGGCGCGGGTTGGCAAACTTTTTCTGTAGAGGGCTAGGTAGTCTCTCTATTCAACCCTGCTGATGTAGCATGAAAGCATACATAGACAATATGGAAACAAATGAGCATGATTGTGTTCTGATAAAACCTGATTTACAAAAACAGGTAGCAGGTTGGATTTGGCCCATGGGGCCATAGTATGCTGATTCCTGCTTTGCAGTATACATACACAAAGACTTTCAAACAGAAAGATGTATACAATAAAACAACCATTCAGAGTGATTTGATTTACAGTGTGTACAATATAATAAAAATAATACAGCTGTATTTGAGTCAGCACTGAAAAGTCTCCTCTGAACTGTGTCTTCTTACCTGCATGAATTGCAGAATATTCATATGAATACCATGAATATTCTTTATTGGCCATGTTATTACCATCCCTTAGATGAATCTCTTCATTGTCATGAGTCTTTCTTTGCATGGTTTAGAAGTGATGTTGTCTTTATATTATGTTATTTGTTCTTAACCTTACATTATCAGCTCTGGTGTGATTACCTTTTTCATCAACATGTCTTCTACCCTACTTAGGCTTATAAGTGAATTTAATACAGAGTTTATTTTGGATATAATCATGGTCTTAACAGGTAAGGTAGTGGGACTGTGCTATGTCAAACCCTAAATTTGGCTTTCAGGATGAGGAAGTATTAATTCTTCCACTGATATCTCAAAAGGTGATCTGGACAAAGGAACAGGTATCTCAGTCAGGTAAGTGATGGTTGAATATAAAAGTAAATATTATTCTTTGACCTTTTTGTTGTATTTGTTATGTTTAATAGCTTTCCTAATAATGAACCAACCTTGTATTTTTTTTTGAGACGGAGTTTTTTTTTTTGGAGATGGAGTCTCGCTCTGTCGCCTAGGCTGGAGTGCAGTGGCGCGATCTCGGCTCACTGCAACCTCCGCCTCCCGGGTTCAAGCATTTCTCCTGCCTCAGCCTCCCAAGTGGCTAGGATTACAGGTGCGCATCACCATGCCCAGCTAATTTTTCGTATTTTTTTTTTTAGTAGACATGGGGTTTCACCATGCTGGCCAGGCTGGTCTCTAACTCCTGACATCATGATCCACCCGCCTGGGCCTCCCAAAGTGCTGGGATTATAGGCATGGGCCACTGCACTTGGCCAGATTCATAATTTTCAAGAATTTTGTATTATGTTTGCTAAATTTGATATTTTAAATTTTATTTTTTTTTTATTTCTTATTTTTTTCATTATCCCCTTCTCTAAGTTAGAATAAAATTTATTTTCTATTTGATGTATTATTTTTTTTCCTTTTTTTCTTTTCTTTTCTTTTCTTTTTTTTTTTTTTTTTTTTGGATACAGTGAGGGTCTTACTCTGTTGTCCATGCCGGAGTGTGGTGGTACTATCATGGCTCGCTGCAGCCTTGGCCTCCCAGGCTCAAGGGATCCTCCTACTTCTCAGCCTCCTGAGTAGCTGGGACTATAGCTGCAACCACCACACCCAGATAACTTTTGTGTTTTTTGTAGAGATGGGGTTTCTCCATGTCACCCAGGCTGATCTCAAACTCCTGGGCTCAAGCTATCCGCCCGCCTTACCCTTCCAAAGTGTTGGGATTACAGGCGTGAGCCACCAAGCCCACCCTTTTTCTGTGTTCAAAAGTGAGTTTTGCAGGGGATGGCAGTCTTTTGCAATCGTTGATGTTATGGTCACTAATGAAATATTTTGTTGCCTGTTGTTTTAAACTGAATCAATCTCAAATATATCCCATGCCATTAAACATACTTTAATAACATCTTGTAAAAACTGGCACGTAGTAAACCACTGCATGAATGTAAAAATTTAACTTGTATCTGATATTTGGAACCTTGTTTTAATTACTGCTCTTTTAATTATGTGTAAATAATGCTACAGTGACTCTGTAGATAAACTTTGGTACATATGTGTGTTTATTTTCTGAGGCTGGAAAGAATATGTAGTCCTTCTAGTAGTGTGTAAGAATGCCTATTTTTTTTTTAACTTTTTCTCCAGTATACTGTATTAAGGTTTTAAAATATTTTGCCAATTGTAAAGGTAAATTTGATATTTTAATTTGTATTTCTTTGATCCCTAACAAGATAGAACAGATAAAAATCTTGGGTCTTATTTTTGAGTTTATTTTTCACACTTATTTTTAGTCTATCATATGTTGCAGATATTTCCCCCAGTTTGGCCTATAAATTATTAATTTGTATGTAGCTCAAATATCTTTTTCTTTACCCACTTGTGGTTTATAATAGGAAGATAAATATATTTTCTTATAGTTCATAATTCCTTTATACTTTTTATTTATTTATTTATTTATTTAATACAAATCTTTCCCACTGGGAACCTCTTTGGTGTGTGGTATGTAACTAGTTTTTCTAAATGTCCAGCACATTCAGGGCTTGGGGGGTTGTAGAAAGGGTACTTGTGGAGCTCTCAACAGCAGGACTTTCCAAATCTTTTCTCCAGTGCTCTGCTTTTAACATTACTTAAATATTCTCTGAGCCTGTTTCAGTTTTCCTGACATTGGCTTATGCTCTCTTCTATGATGGGAGCTGGCAAACTTTTTCTCTAAAAGGCCTGATGGTAAATATTTTAGGTTTTGTGGGCTATATGGTTTCTACTCTTGTAGCATGAAAGCAGTCATAGACAATACATAAATGAATGAGCATGGCTGTGTTCCAAGAAAACTATTTAAGAAAAAGGTAGTGGGCTGGATTTGATTTGTTGGCTGTAGTTTGCCAATACCTGCTTTATGATACTGTTCTCTTATGACTTCTGCTCACATAGTTTCTGCTTAGTCATAGAGAGCTTCCTCATATTTATGCCTTTGATTTTCCCTTGTAACTTCTTAGAGTACCTTTTTTACCTCTGGTCTTTGCTACTGATTACCTGTTTCCATATTTCACAATTTTAAGTTTCCGAGAGCACAGGCAGTAGCTAAATTAGATCCTTTTTATGTCACCACTATCATGTACTTTGCTTGGCTGTCTCCCCTGTTGCTTTAATATAACCTATTCCAAATAGCTACATTCCTTTTGAGGGTCTCTTCTTTGGAATCGAGATTTCATTGGAAGAAATGGGCTCATTTGGATCATTTTAAAGAAGTTTATGGAGTTCAACTCTAGTGTGGTATCATTAATGTGATTAAGCTCTTCTCTTTTTCTTGTGCGCGTCATCTTGCTCCTACTACGGATTGGTTTCCTCATACTCTGTCTTCCTCTGACGTCCTGGCTACTGAATACTTACATTTTTTTCTCATTAATAACTTGAGCTTTTGCAACTGCTATAGGTGTGACTTTCCTTTTACATCACCTTTCTCTCTACAGACTATTGGCTTTAGCCCTTTCTGCTCTCCATGCTGCCAAGTTGTCAATGAGAATCTGATTCCCGGTGGGTTGTTAGGTTTCCTGAGACCTTAGAGATAGTAGTTGCTATTTGGCAGGTCTTGGACATTTCTCCCTATTGATTACTATGTGCAAATGTATCTCTTACCCTATTTATAATACAACATTGCTTTAGCCTAACACAATCCAGCTACTATAAGTGTATCCAGAATCAAGCTCTAAAACTAGAATGCAACCCAGTCATGTAGCATCCAGAAATATCTGACCATCTTTGGAACTTGACAGTCTCATAGTTAACTCTGCAACCTTACTCTCCTTATATCCTGAGGCTATTTTATATGCCTGTTAGATTATATCAGATCTACTTTCTGATCTACAGTTTGATCTACATTCTGATCTACAAATACTTTTTGTTTGTTCCTGCTTATAGGCATTATTGGTTCTCATCACTCAGTATTCTTTCCCTTACACCAGATGATAATATAGTATTCTTTTTTTTTTTTTTTTTTTTGAGGCAGGGTCTTGCTCTGTCCACCCAGGCTGGAGTGCTGTTGTACGATCTTGGCTCACTGCAACCTCCGCCTCCTGGCTCTAGCAATTATCTCACCTCAGCCTCCTGAGAAGCTGGGACTACAGGTGTGCGCCACTACACCCAGCTCATTTTTGTATTTTTTGTAGAGATGGGGTTTTGCTATGTTGCCCAGGCTGGTCTCAAACTTCTGAGCTCAAAGCGATCTGCCTGCCTCAGCCTCCCAAAGTGCTGGGATTATAGGCATGAGACACCATGCCATGTGCATAATATAGTATTCTGACTTGACAATTTAGCTCAGTTTATTAGGAATGTCTTTAACTAATTAGGTAAATTACTAGGAATGTAGTAAATTACATTACTGCCATGAACTCCCTTCCTGCTACATACTCACTTCCTCATTTCTATTCTTTATCCTATTGCTAATGGATAGTTTCTGCTTCTTTATTTTTTTTTAACTTCTTTATTTTATTTTATTCTATTTTATTTTATTTTAATAAAGGCAGGGTCTCTCTATGTTGCCCAGGCTATTACTGAACTTCTGGCCTCAAGTGATCTTCCCGCCTTGACCTCCCAAAGTGCTGGGATTACAGGCATGAGCCACCATACCTGACCAGTTTCTGCTTATTTATAGCTTCTGACTCCTGTGCCTACTCCTCACAAGGATATATTTAAATCTTTCATGCTTCTTAACTAGCTGTGGTATGTTCTTTTACCACGTATCCATTTACTTCAGCTGCTGAGTTTCTGTTCTTCTGTTTTTCCCAATTGCGAATTGAATCTAGTTTTCTCATCTTATCCTTGTTTGGGGAGGGCTTTCATGTCACAAGTCATAGGCTATTTATTGACCAGCTTGTGGATGTATTCCCCTGGGTCTGAGCCTTACTTGCTTTTGGTCCGACTAACTTTGGATTTGGAGGAGGGAGAGTTGGTCATAAGAAAGCTTTCTTAGCAGGCATGTTTGCCTGGCAAAGAAAGTTTTTCTTTAGAAAGATTTTGCGTGTGGGTAACACTATGACACATTCATTCTATCTGATTTAGCTCTCTGAAGCTGCTTAATCGCAGCGTCTATGAAGTGTCTTAAAAACTCACTTTCTCCTGGGTAAAAGCTTTAAAAGTTCCACGATCTCACAAGCTGGTTTGCACAACATCTTCAAAACAAATAGGATTCTCTTCAGGTTCTTAGCCAGTTTCCTAAACTGCATTCCTCCTAGCGGGGCTGTTCTGCTTCTTGCTATTGGTTAGGCACTTGTGATTGCTAGAAACAAATTCTCTTTCGATCTCACATAATGACAGGTTATTTGCAGGCTACCTGTGGGGGAATAATAGTGAGTTGGATCACATGTAGTTTCACATACAGGTGATCTGGATGTGTATAGGTTGTATGCATTTACTAGAGCATTTTATATAAAAGACTTGAATATCTGTGGCAGATTCTGGAACCAATCCTGCTTTGGATACCAAGGGGGACCTTAATATGATTATGCCTGTTAGGGATGGGAACTGGATTCAGAGAAGCTCTAGGAAACTCAGCAGCCAGAGTTTGTACATCTTTCTGTTAGTGTTGTGCCATCGATGTAACTTACTACTTTGTCTCTGCTTATCTTTTGTGTCTTATAATTTCTACTTTTAAGTATTGGCTCACCCATCCACACTTCGTTTTTTTTCACCTTTTTTTTTTTTTTTTTTTTCTTGAGATGGAGCCGTGATCTGTCACCCAGGCTGGAGTGCAGTGGTGAGATCTCAGCTTACTCTGACCTCCGCCTCCTGGATTCAAGTGATTCTCCTGTTCAACCTCCCGAGTAGCTGGGATTACAGGCATCTGCCACCATGCCTAGCTAATTTTTGTATTTTTAGTAGAGACGGGGTTTCACCAAGTTGGCCAGAGTGATCTCCATCTCCTGACACCAGTCGACCCACTAGGCCTCCAAAAGTGCTGGGATTATAGGCAATGAGCCACCGTGCTCGGTCTTCCATCTCAGATTTTTAGCCTATTTATACGTTTTGCTTACTTATGGCTTCATCTTCCTCATAAGTTTTGCTTGCTTATGACCCTCTTGATTTCACCTCTGCATTATGTTAGCTTGCTGTGTATCCTTTCAGCTTCAGTTTCCTTTGCTAACTGTGATGACTTTTGATAGCTCAATTCAGATTCCTGAAAAGACAAATTTACTAGGCCTGTTGTATCCCAGTTTAGTTAGATATTTATATACTAGCAGAAGTAGTTTGTGGATCTTTAGTTTTGTGTCCTGTCATTAATATGATGATTACCCTGTTTTGCTGCTTTTACTTTGCTTGTTTCTTATAGCTTAAATGTATCCATTAACAACTGACTGTTCCACTTCTCTTTCCTTTGTTTCAAGGACTGCAATTGCAAATGCCTGTAGGATCCAGATGCCATAAATGTATAAGATGGTTCTGGTGTTTTCTTCTTTTCTTGAAACATTGACTTTTGTGTGTGAGAGAGGTGATCTTTCGTTCAATCATCTTTGATAGAGACATTAGAAGAGCGATTTCTTTAAAATATAAACAAGGGTGCAAATAGGATGGTAAAGGGCAGCCGACGCTTCTAGGAGGATAGTAGGGAGTATTTGATATGTTTAATTGGGACGTATTTCCTTCAAAGGGGGATACTTTAGTACTTGACTCCTGCTGATTGTTTCCCGGTAGAAATGTCTGCTTAAGATTACCAGCTGTCTACAAAAAGCCTGATTGTCTTCAGGCTTTTTTATTAAATCTAGAGATGATTTAAAGTATATGAGAGGATGTGTATAGGTTGTATGCAATTATTAGAGCATTTTATTTAAAGGTCTTGAATATCTGTGGGGGATCATGGAACCAATCGGGTTGAGGCGGGCAGCTTCAAATGCTTTAAAATGTTTCAGGCCAGCCGAATATGTTTATAAATGCTTTTATAATCTCATAGCTTCTATTTCTTCATAGTTTTTGCATATCCTGGTATGAAACATGGGTATGTACCATTACCTCTTCAACTCAGCCAGGGGCTTGGCAGTTTCCTTGGGCAGTGTTTAAAACTGGGCCACATTTTTGAATGCAATTGTGTATATTAAAATGAAATAGATTAGGAAATAATAGATTTAGATAGAATACAGATAAGGAAATAAGAAAATATCAGCCTTCATCTGGCAAAGGGCATCATCAGGCATCACCAGGAGGTGTTCTGTATCCACAGGTTCCATATCTTTGGGTTCCACCACCACAGATAAAAAATATTTGGGAAAAAAATGCAGCAATACAAAATAATACAAATTTATAAAAATACAGTATAATTATATGGTGTTTACGTTGTATTAGTTATTATAAATAACCTAGAGATTTAAAGGGATGGGAAGATACATGTAGGTTATATGTAAATATACCATTTTATGTAAGGGATGTGCATATCCATGGATTTTAGAATCTGTAGGGATTCCTGGAACCAATCTTCCATGGATACCGTGGGATGACTGTATTGTTTTGTGAAATTTTTGTCCCAGCTATGTATTTGTGTATATGTATGTATGTCTTTGGTCCAGCATAATTGTATAATATTTCTTACTATGGCTTAAACAACTTTATAAGACATTTTGAGCAACCTGGTATCCTCTAGACTAGATCATTCCTGTAGACAGTTCTTTTTTGCACACACAGTATTTCTCTAAAATCAAGTGAATGTTTAAAAATTGAAAAGATTTTAGATAAAAATCTGGATTTTTATTTTCTCCTGAAATATCAGAAGATGGGGTCTAAATTCACATTGAGGCCAAGCAGTGGTAGGCTCATTTTAAAGAAAGGCCTTCTTCTCTCTGGTTTACCATATTGTATACTAACTAGCTTGGTCTTACTTTTGTATATTACCTGAGTGGCCACTTAAGGCATTTTGAACATGTGACTTACATTCCTTTGTCTTTTTGAAATCAGCTGTGGCAGGCCCAAACCTTGCCTTTGGTGGGCTTAAGTAAAATCTGGTTTCCAGTACAAAGGCAAAGGCAGACGAGGATTATTAGTATTCCATTTTACCCTATGGATGATATTCTCAGTGCTTTCTACTGGAAACTCACAACCAGTTCTGAATGTGCCACATATGTGATTTGCCCTTGCTGTCCAACCCTGATCTTACTGCCATTTAAAAACAATCAGGCCAGGTGTGGTGGCTCATGCCTATAATCTTAGCACTTCAGGAGGTCAAGGTGGGTGGATCACTTGAGCCGAGGAGTTTGAGACCAGCCTGGGCAACATAGCAAGACCTCATCTGTACTAAAAATTTTAAAAAGCATTAGCTGGGCATGGTGGCTGGTGTCTGTAGTCCCAGGCTGAAGTAGGAGAATAGCTTGAGCCCGGGAGGTGGGGGCTGCAGTGAGCCATGATAGCGCCACTGCACTGAAGCCTGAGCAACAGAGCGAGAGCCTGTCTCCAGAAAAACAAAAATTGATGTTTGGAGTTTGTTTACAAGCAATAGAAACTTATTTAGGCTAAGTCAAGTAAGAGGAAGAGGTTGTGAAGCTATGCATATGACAGTTTGGCAATCTGGTATTTCACAGGAATCTAATTGGATAATTTGGGTGGCCAATCCCCTCAGCGTAGTAAGGGATTCAAGGAAGCTTTTAAGAACCTCATCAGCTTTCTACCTTCCCTGAACAAGTGTGTCTTATATGTAACTAAATTTGTCATTTTAACAGTATGTAGTAACTGGTATTAGACTCAATTTTTCAACTAGATTTGTAATTTGGCACAGTAATGAAACCTTAAGCCAACGCACATATTCTGGGTTTTTTGTTTGTTTTGAGACGGAGTCTAGCTCCGTTGCCCAGCCTGGAGTGCAGTGGCATAATCTTGGCTCATTGTAACCTCTACCTCCTGGGTTCAAGCGATTTTTTTTGCCTCAGCTTCCTGAGTAGCTGGGATTACAGGTGCTCACTTCCACTCCTGGCTAATTTCTATATTTTTAGTAAAGAGGGGATTTCACCGTGTTGGCCAGGCTGGTATTGAACTCTTGACCTCAGGTGATCCACCTGCCTCACTCTCCCAAAGTGCTGGGATTACAGGCAGGAGCCACTGTGCATTTTCCTAACAACATCCTGAATTACTGAGTTGTTTGTTTCACTTCATGTTAAAGTTTTCATTCTTATGTACCCAAATACTATTTGAATTTATAATGAGCCTAGTGGTACATTTCAGTTTTTTGCTTTGAGGGACTGGCTGCTACATTGTAGAATATCTTATATCCCTGACTGCTTTCCACCAAGTGTCAGTGGTGACCTCAATCTAATCATTATGACAACTGAACATATCCCTACTAATGTTCACAACACTTCCTATGAAATGCACCATCTGGTAAGAGTCATTATTCCAAACCTCTACTGTTGACAGTGATTTCATTTTTTAAAAGACCTCATCTGTACTAAAAATTTTAAACATTATTTTCTATGGCTATGTATTGAGTAAGCATTTTGTACGATTCTGTTTTTCTTAGAAGAGGCTGAGGGTGCATTGGCAGACACCATGACTGCTGTGACAGGTGTATTTTATTATGTGGCAGCCAGATATTTCTTAATATTTATATATTAAATATTATTTACATTTTTTTTTTTTGACGTACTCTTGCTCTGTTGCCCAGGCTGGAGTGCAGTGGCGTGATCTTGGCTAACTACAACCTCTGCTTCTTGGGTTCAAGCGATTCTCTTGCCTCAGCCTCCCAAGTAGCTAGGATAACAGGCACCTGCCATCATGCCTGGCTAATTTTTGTATTTTTATAGAGATGGGGTTTCCCCATGTTGGCTAGGCTGGTCTTGAACTTCTGACCTCAGGTGATCCGCTCCCTTGGCCTCCCAAAGTGCTGGGATTACAGGTGTGAGCCACCACGCCTGGCTATTTACATAATATTTTTAACCTAGAGCCCCTTAACATATTATAATTTTCATGTATAAAATCCCTAATGTATTCACCTCTGCCACTCTAGATAATAACACAAATTGCTGTCTAGTTCTTGTGTCCCAGAATGATGGTATCTGGTAGCCTGAAGCATAAGCCAAATTAATAGAAACAGAAAGTAGTTGCCAGAGGGTGCCAGGGTGGTTGCCAGGGGCCGGGGGAGGGGGAAAAGGGGCATTGTTTAATGGGTATAGAGTTTCAGTTTTGAAAGATGAAAAAGTTCTGGAGATTGGTTGCACAAAAATGTGAATATACTTAATACTACTGAACTGTATATACTTAAAGTAGTTAAGATGGTAAGAAAAATAGAGCAACAGTATTTCACTAAACAGGCAGTTTACACGGAGTATCGCCAGGGACATCAGAATATCCTTAAGCATATTAAAATACAGCGTCTTCAAAGAAAAATAAGGTAAAGGACCATCTTTGATGCAGCCTCCCAGTTCCGTATATCAGAGTTCATCCAGCATACTGGCCCAAGATCCGGCCAACCACTTATTTTTATACAGTCTGTGAGCAAAAATAATTGTTTATATTTTTTAATTGTTGAAAAAATCAGAATCATACCTAATAACATGAAAATTATAAGAAACTCAAGTGTCAGTGTCCATAAATAAAAATTTATTGGAACAGTCACACTCAATCTTCCCC
>NW_022437015.1:1468311-1539844 GCF_009761245.1 Sapajus apella | reverse complement strand
TCACCACAACCTCCGCCTCCTAGGTTCAGGCAATTCTCCTGCCTCAACCTCCTGAATAGCTGGGATTACAGGCATGCGCCGCCATGCCCAGCTAATGTTTTTGTATTTTTAGTAGAGACGGGGTTTCACCATGTTTACCAGGATGGTCTCAATCTCTTGACCACGTGATCCACCCGCCTCGGCCTCCCAAAGTGCTGGGATTACAGGCTTGAGCCACCATGCCCGGCTTTTTGTTTGTTTTTTGAGATGGAGTTTAGTTCTTGTTGCCCAGAATGGAGTGCAATGGTGCGATCTCAGCTCACTACAACCTCCACCTCCCGGGTTCAAATGATTCTCCTGCCTCAGCCTCCCACGTAGCTGGGATTACAGGCATGCACCACCACGCCTGGCTAATTTTGTATTTTTAGTAGAGACGAGGGTTTCTTCATGTTGGTCAGGCTGGTCTTGAACTCCTGTCCTCAGGTGACCCACCTGCCTCAGCCTCCCAAAGTGCTGGGATTACAGGCGTGAGCCACTGCACCGGCCTCACACTCACTCTTATGGGTGTTTGTGTATGGCTGCTTATTTATGCTTCAGTAGCAGAGTGGAGTAATTGGGACAGAGACCATATAGCCTACAAATCCTAAAATATTTGCTGCTTGGCCATTTACAAAACATTTAAAGTTGGTCTATTACAAAGGTTGCCAGGTCCCTCACAGCATCATCTCTGATAGCTTTAAATGCCTAATTTGCAGCCTTGTCATGGTCTAATAGGGACTATTATCATTCTATTCTCTTATGTTTGGTGGGGATTCTTATTTCCTTACTCCCTACTGTGACACTTCCAGAAAACTCATTCTTGGTGAACTTCAGTTGTGGCTGAAATCCCTTTAGCAATTTCTGTAGGCTCTTGTATTTTTAAGAAATGAACATCTCTTGGGCCAGCCAAGCAATTGGGACCACCCAAGCAATTTGGACCACCCAAGGCTGGCCTTGTTCAGCCTCTAAGATCGACAGGGATCTCACAAGAATTCAAGTAAGGAAAATTCTGCATTTGAGTAGAGACAATTAAAATTTAAAGAAAAATTTTAATTCAGTTTCCTGAGTTTGGAAATTTCATTTCAAGACAGATCTGGGAATGTCAGCAGCAAGGATCTGTGTCATCCATCCTAGCATGACCACCTTTAACATTTAATTTCTCTGTGTGTCTGTTCAGTGCCTTCCTTATTGTTGACTCAACCTTTACTAAGTTTGCATTCTGCTTCCCTATAAATTTTCAACTATTCATAATTAAATGTTGCTTGTTGCTCCAGTGTATGACATAGTGCCCAAGGGTATTTATTTCATGTTTTCCAACTTTTTTGCATTTCACAAATTCTATTTATTTTGCATTTCACAGACTTTATTCCTTAGTGTAAGAGTTTCAGTGGCTTAACTCTGCCTTGCTTGGGTAGTTACTTTTTGAGTTCTGTGATGGTACATAATGGCACCTGGAAAGTGTCCCCCACATTTAGTACTTTCTGCTTTGGACTACAAGGCAGATCATATTCTAAAAATCATTGCTGTCTAGGACTGCTTCCCAGAACTATGTTCTCCAGAACTGTGGGTGGGACAGTTTACCTTCGATGGGAATGTGAGTGTGGCCACCACTTGGTTCAGATGTGTTCATATTGCATTTCTACATCTTGGCCACTAAGCACATAATGCCCCTCATCTTATATGTATGTTTCTAAAGATGCTTCTGTTTATACTGTTCCAACTCTTACTGAAGCAGCAACATTAGGAACTAAGTTTCAGCCAGATGCTATAGTCTGAAGTAATGTCATGAGACCATTTTATAAATTTACCTGCCAATTTCATTCACAAGCCCAGGAGGCGGAGGCAGGATTATTACTGAGCCAGGAGTTGAAGACTGCAATGAGCTATGATCGTGTCACTGCACTCTAACTTGGGTGACAGAGCAAGATCCTGTCTCAAAACAAAACAAAAAAAGGAGATACTTATAAACAATTTAGATAACACATAAAGAAATAAATATAATCAAGATAAGCCATAATCTTGTCACTCAACTGAAACTACTATGAAACTTTTGGTGTATAGACTTTTATTATTGATTTTTATTTTTTTGAGAGAGTCTCGATATGTCACCCAGGCTGGAGTGTAGGGGCGCAGTCTTGGCTCACTGCAACCCCTGCCTCTCAGGTTAAAGCTATTCTCATGCCTCAGCCTCCCGAGTAGCTGGGATTACAGGCATGTGCCACCATACCCAGCTAATTTTTGTATTTTTTAGTAGAGATGGGGTTTCGTCATGTTGGCCAGGCTGGTCTCAAACTCCTAGCTTCAAGTGATCTGCCCGTCTTGACCTCCCAAAGTGCTGGGATTACAGGCATGAGCCACTGTGCCTGGCCTTTGTATAGACTTTTAAATACCAGATTTCTTTGATATTATTGAGCATATATTTTTTCTAATGATGCCACCTATTTTGATTTTGTGTGTAATCAAGCAATTTTATGATTCTAATTTGGCTGTAGGAAAAGAATGTACTCTTTATGTGGAAACAAATATTCTGGTTACATTGATGGGTATGTTTCTTGTAGTAAGTTAATAAACGGACACATTGAAGATTATTTAACTTCTTATACGTCAGATATAATGAATGTCTTTATAATTTATCTTTTTACAGTTGACTGTTTCCTTACCAAATGTAATTTTAGTCATAGAAGGTGCAGCGAATACTCTCAGGACTCTGAAACATGGTTCGTACCCATGGAAAAGAGCCTAACAAAAATATTGATACCATGGATATGTTCCAAGTGAAAACTCTCTGTCCAATATTTCAGTTAGAAGGCGCTACCATGTATAACCCTATTGCAAATAGAGTGAGGACAGCAATTCCCACAAGTGTGGTGTGGTAGGTAATTGCCATCTAAAATTTTACTTGCCAAGATATAGAATTCCCCTTTGGGGGTCTATGAAGTTCCTTGGTTTTATTTTCCCAAACAAAGAAACCTCTGGGTTATGGGCACCTTATTCACTTTCATTACCTGGCAGAATTTGCAAGATAATTGCCCAGAACTAGCATGTTGATTCACATTTTTACATTACCCATCCCTTTTTTATTTTTTTAAGCTGCAGAAGATCATTTGATTCACAAGAAGAAGCAGGATTAGTCTAAAATGTAGGCAAAAAGCATAAAAACAATTAATGAGACTAGGATTTAATGACAAATGTATGATAAGCTTTGGAGCAAAATTTTTCTCTCTAGTCCTCATATTTGGTAAAAACTAATTATGAATGAACTTATACTTGGCCTGATTATTTGCATAAAGTGTAGCATAGGCCTTTTGGATTGGCTTTGATGAAACTCTGTTCCACAAGGAATTTCAGATAAGACTTTTAAAGTCGAGCCCAGCCATGGGTTTGTATCCTCTAATACATGTGAATTGGGTGATCCTCCCCTCTTGAGGTCCCAAGGTAAACTCGGAGCTTCCAGGCTTGTTAGAAGTGACTTTTTTTTTTTTTTTTTTTTTTTTTTTTTTTTTTTTTAACCAACCACAGGTTAGGAACCTTGTGTGGGGACTATGGAGACAAGGTATGAGGCCGGTTCTCCCCAAGGGGCTTTTATTGGCTTTGCATGTGAAGCTTGATTCCTTAAAGGGAAACACACCTTTTCAGTCAAAGCCTTGATAAAATAACCAGTTTTCCCAATTGTGTTGTGTTGACAAAGAAAAATGGAGTCTTACTGCACTGATGCAAACAACTATATAGCCATAAGTTAAGAGTATTCACAAGGCCGGGCGCGGTGGCTCACGCCTGTAATCCCAGCACTTTGGGAGGCCGAGGCGGGTGGATCACGAGGTCAAGAGATCGAGACCATCCTGGTCAACATGGTGAAACCCCGTCTCTACTAAAAATACAAAAAATTAGCTGGGCATGGTGGTGCATGCCTGTAATCCCAGCGACTCAGGAGGCTGAGGCAAGAGAATTGCCTGAAGCCAGGAGGCGGAGGTTGCGGTGAGCCGAGATTGCGCCATTTCACTCCAGCCTGGGTAACGAGCGAAACTCCGACTCAAAAAAAAAAAAAAAAGAGTATTCACAGATAGTTTCCAAATTCAAGAGGAACCGGGCAAAGAAAAATAAACATGCTCCAAATTTTGTTCACAGGGGAATATCTTCTCAATTATTAAAAGTCATAAATACTTTAAAGTAACTTTCCTTGACTCTAAAAATTAAAACAAGGATCAGCAATATTCCAAGCAAAAGTTAAAAAGGTTGCTTTACTTTTCTGAGTGTGGTCCACTTAGTTAACTTTTGTTTTGTTTGATCTTTGTCAACATGTCAGTTGTTTCTGAGTCCCATATGTTCTTTATTTCAATGTCATAATCTTTAAAGCTATTAAAAACCTACATTTGAGAATATCTGTTAAACTCCTTAATATAGCTTGATTATAAACTGTCTTTTGAGAAGGAACAAAGCAAGACAACAGTTATCTGTAAATAAGTTTCCAGGATAGTTAATGGTTAAAAATATGGCTGACAAAGAAGTTTATTTATCTTCGTGGTTTATAATAATTTTACTCTTAATTATGATTGATAGCATATACTTAGACATTAGAATTTTAGAAATCCCATACAATTTTGGAACATATATTAGTATTATTCGCCAAAATATAACTCAAGATTGGATATCATTTTGGCAATTTCATGTAATTAAAAATGTCACATGATCCTGTTTACCTCTTTTCTGAATGTTTTAGGTTCTCTCTGAACCATCCAAAAAGCCAGGCATCAGGAAGGACAATTTCTAGATGGCCATAAATTATTTTGCCAAAATGATGTCTCAAAAGATAAAAACCTTTCATTAGCCTTTACTATGACATGAAAATTTTGTTACAAGCAAAATTTTACCCTTGTATTAGTTTATTAATGTTAACCCCAATTCATTTGCATGAAACCTTATAGATTATTCCATCTAATCCTAACCAGTTTGACCTTGAGGTGAAATCTTTACAAATCTTTTATAACCCTTTTACTAAAGGGCAGATTAGTGCCTTAAGACCTCCTTGCTATGCTTTTAGTTTAATGCTTAATTTATGAAAAGACCATATAGATGCTACGGGAGAACAGGGTGTAGTTCTTCTACCATGCATTTCATTGCAAGGCAACCCAAAGCCAATTGGCTTATTTTATAATCAGCCCATCCCTGATGGGAGTCTCATCTCCCAGTGGTGGGTGTGGATGTTTCCTTATCTTCCAGGTGGCCAACAGCATGCTTCTCTGATTTATAACTACTATTAGCCATCCCTTACAGTGTATTTTCTACCTAGTTATTACACACTAAAGCTCTCTCATAATGCGAAGTAATTTCTGATGCCCCCAAAACTCAAAACTGTCAGAAAACACAATGCAAAACAGAACAGAGCCTTTGATTTTGAGAGGGATCTATCTCCTTTTAATTGCTGGGGTTTCATAAGGAAAACAGAGTTTTTTTTCCCAAAACAGTGTTTGTTTCATCTCCTCTGTTTTTCCCCAGGAGTCCCATATTACCAGAAGTTATTTTAGGGCCTTTTATGCATGCATTAAGAGTGGTGAGACAAAAAAATGGAGAAAAATAGTTCAGTCAACTGAGAAGAAACGAGGCTTTTTCCAGAAAAAACAAGATTTGAGAAGAGAAAAACATAAAGGCGTTTTAAATATACCTATAACTTGAATATCTACTTTTAATTAAGCACTCTGTAAGAAAATCCTTTTAAATCCCTTGTTGCTTGACTTTAACCACACCAAGAAGTTAAGATTTTCAGCTTTTAAACTTTACAGAAATTTCCCTTACAGATGAAGCCAGAGCCTTAATTAGGTTATGACTTAACCAGAAGTGTACAAGGTATTTTTAAAAGGAGTGATAGGCAGCTTTTGAAACTGTCATTGCAAAACTGTCACTGAGACAATGAAAGAGATCTGACTCAAGCAGCTCCATTTTGTTTGAAGCCCCAAGCTGTCCTTGCCCATTGCGGGGCATAGGCAGAACCAACTTTGGGAGGAGCCAAATTTATAGTCTATAGTCTCAAACAAAGACGATATACTTCCCAAGATATACTTCCCTCTTGCCTGGGAACCAGACCAAGAAACTAGCCACAGGATTGGGAACAATGGCCCAGGAGCCATGTAGCTGGAGGCTACAAGATTTTAACCCTCCCTAAACTGCTCTCAGGATCAGTGCTTAAGATATTTTGTAACCCTGCCCTTGATGGATCAGCTGGCACCACCCAGATTGACAAACTGGCTTATATGATTTAGTACAAGAAGACAGCCACCATTGTAAAATGGCAGAGACAAAGTATTGCCATGGAGTTAACAGATTATGTTCTCAAAGACATGAAACAAGATGGAGGCCTGTAGCCAAGTTTGCCACCAAACACTTTGCTGGGCTGGCTTGAACAGCAGGCTCATGGGGTCCTGGGCCTGCATCCTAACCTACAATACCCTTTCTTTGACAGAACCATACAGAAAGACATGCAAAGCATACAAGATTGTCTACCCCTTAAGACCAACCTTAAATCCTTTTTCATTAATTATACATTTACAGAGAACATAAACAGTGATCCTTATGATCCCTTTTACCGGTTTGCAGAGGGAGAGAGAAGCCAAAAGCCCAATTGGTAAGAAATGTTTACCCTTTTGCTGGCATATCAGGCTTCTGGGTTTCCTTTCCCCTAGCACAATTCTATGCCAAGCATTTTAAAATTTGGAAAATTAACTTTTCCCAGGTTGGAAGAACATTAGAAAAGAGATAGAAGCCATTTTGAACCACAAAAGAAGGAAAAACGCCATAGAAAGGAGTTTCAATGGGGTTGTTAAGAGATACTGGCTCTGCAGTGAGGGTTTGACTTAGCAACATAACATCCCTCCATATGAGGTCAAATACCTGAGTTAAATTTTGGAAAGCTTCTATATACCTATCAGGGTTGTCAGAAAATCAGCCTCAGTTTCCCTTTACTTGCCTAAGGTCCTTGAAGGAGCCCCAAATAAGGGGTCCCTCAGATGATTTCCTTGAAAGTTAATAATTTTGGGGAACTATTTTCCCTGGGCCTGCCCGATATGGTTGCTAAAAGAGCTGGGTTGATCTTGCAATACTTTAAGGGTAAGTAAAAAGGCCATACCCTTGTGCAAAAGAAAATAAGCTACTTTTTCTTCAAAGTTTCAAGGTCAGAGGAGTCCCAATGCTTCAACATATACTCCAGGGGAAGCCCATTAGAGACTTGGCTCCCAGAGTTTTTATTGTAGGTTGGTCCTGTAGGCACTTTCTGCTTTGCATGTACCAAAATTCCAGATTCCCGGAAGGAAAGCAGGTATTCAACATGACTTACTTTTATTTGCACAAACAATCTAGTAAAAGGTCAACCTTGGCAACAGGTCTTCCTAAGGATACTAGTCTCAGGCCTGTGCACATAAGTTGAATGTGTAAAATAGATAAATATTGGACACTTTTGTAACTGATCACATGCAAACTGCTTAATGGCAGAAGTGGGCGAGTTTAATAAGAATGAGTTTAAATGCATGATTCTTGTTATATTTGGGGCATGCTAAAAAATATTGGGAGTCCTTTAGGATATGTTAAAGAGCATAACAGGATTTAAACAAAATCTTTACTATATTGGCTGTTTTTGCTTGCTTCCTCTTGCTCTCATACTATGCATATAGTTAAATGAAAGAACTGTGTTAATTTAAAATTTTGGGTGTCATTCCTTCCCCACAGTTTATTTGGAAATTGGCATTCAAGAAGTGCACGGGAATATTACATTTTTATTGTGTGGTTTCACATCAGTGTTATTAGAATACAGGAAGTTTGTTTAAAATAATAGGCATCTTCATTTGACAAGATTTAAAAACACAGATTGGCTGTGGTATCTGGGCATAATTTGATACAGGTAATAGTATTTTCCTCCATATTGAAAATTGAGGTAAGTTTTGTAACCTCTTTGATACATTCTCCTAGTAGAGTTAAAAATGTTGAAGTGTAGCCACCAAAATGTTCATGTTGGCTATCCTTTTTTCTTAATGAAAATGTACTACTTTGGTGGAAAAAAGTTAATAATTTCATTAGTTGATAGGTAAATAATGAGTGATAGATACTGTTATGACACCAGTTGACACCTACTGGATATCCTGCAATTCATTTCAATTCTGACACTAACTACCAGGCACACAAAATGTTCACCCACCGGGAATCCCCTTGAGCTTTGAGTGTCCAGAGTTTTACTGGCCATGTGATTAACTTCCTTCTGCAGCTCCTCTTTGCTCTCTGAACATCTGGGGATGTGGCTAAAAGTTCCAACCCTCTAATCATATGCTTGGTCTTTCTGGCATGGCCAGGCCGTCCTTTGAAATATGTGAAGCCCTACCTTGAGCCACCCCTAAGTATAAACTCAGGTATAGTCCAAAGAGGCTCCTTATGAATAACAAAGACACTTCAATCAATCAGGAAATTCCAAGCCTCTCTGAAGCTCTGTACCAGGAACAGGTGACAAAGACTAGATTTATTCTTCATTATATGACAGTTACGTTTTTATATTTTGCCTCTGGTTTTAGTAAGGTTTTTGTTGTGAAGAACACAAATGCCAGATCAAATGAAGGGGCTATAAATTGCAGGGCTACAAGGGATTTTGAGCAGTAAGGGAGACAGAGGTTTTATTGGAAACCCACCAAAGGAACTGGTATGTAGCTATGCCTCTCAGTAAAGGGAACTAGAAAGCTATTAGGAAATCTAGGCATCTGGAGAAACTATGTTTTTGTATGTGCATCCATGTTTGCTCTGCATTTTTGCTTTGTCGTCATCTTGCCTGAGGTTGTTTTGCTCTCTTGTTTGACTTTCTGTGCCCTGCTCTACCCTAGAACGTCCACTTACTCGGAGTTTCTGCTTCTACATGAATGTTTTGAACTTAAGTTCTAGTTTATATGTGGCTATGCATATTGAAAACTTGGGTTCCCTTTTTGGAGACAGAGTTGTACAGGCTGTTGCACAGGCTGTATTGCGATGGTGTGATCATAGCTCACTGCAATCTTGAACTCTGGGGTTCAAGTGATCTTCCTGCCTCAGCCTCCCACCACCCCCTGCTAATTTTTTTGTTGTTAGAAAATGGGGCCTGACTATGTTGCCCAGATTGGTCTTGACCTATGGGCCTCAAGTGATCCTCCCACCTCAGCTTCCCAAAGCAGTGTGATTATAGCCATGAACTTGAGTTCTTACTAACTTTCAGCCTGACGGGCTCTTTCCTAGCTATGCTAGTCAGCTGGGCTGAGGAGTCAAGGGAGGACAGGCTTATTACTATGGAAAGCACTTCCAAAACATTAAAATGTTTCTCTTTATATAGTGCTTATCAATGCTCAAAGCTGAACTGAAAAAAGAAAAAAAAAAATTGGAAAGAGTACTTAAAATATTAAGGATACTAAGTATGTTAATCCTTTTCTTATTTCTAATATCAAAAAGAATTCCTAAAACAAAAGATTGATAAATGTCATGACGTACAATTTAATTGGGTTTAACATATTTAATAAATATTTGACTTTTGATTTATTTTCATAAAGGAGTTATGAACCATGAGACCAAATCAGTATATTTGTGTATATTTTTGCATATTCTTCCAGTCTTTTAATTTTTACTTAATCTGATATTTAAGTGAAAAGAGTTTATTCTTCTCTGTCCTAATTAGTTAAGTATATATTCCATTTGTTAATGAAACCATCCTTTGCTCACTGAATTGTAAACACATCTTTATCTTTCTGTCTTCAAACATCAGAGCCATAAAATAAGATTCATAAATGCATCTACATAAAAAATAAAATATTTTTAATATATTAATATTTTTAAACATAAAATATTTTGTGTCAAAATTCTGTTAATGAAGTCAAAAGAGAAATGAGAAACTGGAAACAATATTTGCATCAAAAGACCGTAGTTAAAAATGAGCAATGGTCATGAACAGATAATTCCCAGTAAAACCAAGGGCACTTTAATATATGAAAGAATGCTTAGTTCATTTATAGGAGAAATGTGAAAAACTACAGAAAGTTAATATTTGAGAACTTTGTTGGCAGGACTGTGGGAAAACTGGCACTTATAGAATGCTGGAATGCAAAATAATATAATACTTATGAAGGACACTTTGGAGATACTTATCAAAGTTATAGTTGCCCTGGGGAATCTCCCCGGGGTTCTGGTGAGTGATGGCTGTGGGGCTGCAGTTAGCCTGTCCCGGCCCTGTGGCTTGTTGGGTTTGAGGCAGCATTCGCATATGTTCCAGGGTGGCTTTTCCCCATGCCCTCACTCGGTTTCTGGAAAGGAGGAGGAAACTCTGCAGCTGTCACAGTACTTTTGCTTAAGACGAAGCCAGGGATCTGGAGTTTCAAAAGAGCTGGGGACAGAAGGTTTGAGCCAACCCACCCACTCCTCCATTTGAGCCCCAAGGCAGGTGGTTTCCTGATGCTAGCTAACTAGAAGCGGCCTTCCTAGGGGTAAGGGAGAAAAAAAATTAGAGTCACCTTTATTTCATCTAGTGATTCCTCTTCTAAGAATTATCCTACATATCTGAAAAAGTGAAACAAGTTGCATATGTAACATTGAAGAATATTTTGTAATCGAAAAAGGTTGGAAACGATCTGGGGGTCATCAATAAGGGTCTGGATACACCGGTAGATTCTCATAATGGAATACTAGAATGCTGTAGAAATGAATGAGGTGGCAGTCTATGCAGTAATATAAAATTTCAAGGCAATATTAAGTGAAAAAAGGTGTATAAAGATAATACATATAATGAGTTTTCTTCTGTGGAAGAAAATGGGCGAAACATACATGTTTACTTATATTTTTAAAACACATAGCACTGAGATATAATAGCAGTTACCTGTAGGTGCTAGGAGAATGGGGCAGGTATATCCAGAGTGAGAACAAAAATTTTCTATATATAATGTTTGGAAGATCCAGGTGATTTTCCTTTTTTGGTATATGTAGTAAAATATATATAGCATACAATTTACCATTTTAATAATTTGTAAGTTGCAGTCCAGTGGCATTTCTTTTTTTCTTCTTTCTCTCGCTCTATTTTTTTTTTTTTTTTTTTTAAAAAAGCAGTCTCACTCTGTTGCCCAGGCTGGAGTGCAGCGGCGAGATCCGTACTCACTGCAACCCCGACCTCCCGGGTTCAAGCAATCCTTTCAACTTAGCCTCCTGAGTAGCGCATGCCACCATACCCAGCTTTTTTTTTTTTTTTTTTTTTTTTTTTTTTTTTGAGGCAGGGTTTCCTTTTGTCACCCAGGTTGGAGTGCAGTGGCACGATCTTGGCTGACTGCAACCTCCACCTCCTGGCCTCAAGTGATCCTCCTACCTCAGCCTCCTGAGTAGCTGGGTCTATAAGCACAGGCCACCACACTCCTCTAATTTTTAAATTTTTTGTAGAGGTGAGATTATAAGTTGTTTAAAAAAAAACAGTAATATGTGCAAATGGTAAGTAGTACAAAATTTAATTTGTACTAAAGTTGTTCTAGTTAAAAGCCTTCTTTCTGCTTTTAGGTTTCCAGTGCTTAATCTTCCTTCCTCCTTACCAGATACAAGCAACCTTCCAGAGATGGTCTCTGCATATGAAAGACAATGGTCTTATTATGAAGTTGTCATATTGAAGAAACAATAACTTAATAAAAGCTGAAAAATAAATCTGTAGATGAATTTTTAATAGTGATATGTAAGCAAGTAACCTAAATAAAAATTTGGCAACAAGAATCCAGGAGCAAATTCATGATAGATACACAATTGGGAAAATGGTATTCATACCAACCATGCAAAAATGTTTCAATTTTAGGAAATCTTTGAATATAGCTTTTACTAGGTCAGAGGAAATGAATATCACATGAGTAGCTTCTTTTTAGTACTTTTATGATTTAGTTATTTTTAAGTTATTGATCAATTTGGATTTCACTTTGATGCTGGTAGCCATATAATGATCTCACATTTTATTTTAAATGAGTAGCTGTTGTCTCAATACTATTTATTGAAAAATCGACATTTTGCTCACTCTTTTTTTTTTTTTTTTTTAAAGAGACAGGGTCTTGCCATGTTGCCCAGGCTAGATTTGTACTCCTGGGCTCAAGCAATCCTTCCAACTCAGCCTCCTAAGTATCTGAGATTGCAGGCATGTATACCCCTGTGCCTGGCTTGCTCATTCATTTGAAGTTCTGTGTATCAAATACTAAATTCTCACCTATTTGAGACTCACTGGTTGGTGTCATTGACTGTCTTCCTGTGATAGCATAGAATTATTTTGATTGTGGAAGTACTATAAATGTTGCTATTTATTGTGCCTACTTGCTGCCTGCCTGCATTTAGACTCATTTATGTGATGCTGTTCCATATACTCTAAATTTCTTGGTTCTGTTTTAACAATGTTTGACTCAATGACTTTTCATGACTCTTGTCTTCCCTACTTCAGCAATTTACTAGTCTCCATCTTGAATGTTTTTATTAATCTATTTTGTTTTAATTCTACCCAGATTTTTGTTTTTCCTTGCTACTATTATACATATATATATGTTTCTGCCAGATGTCACATGGTATAAATGCCTATATGGACTTTGTAACAGAAAATTTACTTACTAAAGTTAATATAGGATGCTTTTTAATAAAAGTGCATGTAATATAATAACAGTAGCAGAGCTATATTAGAAACAGTTCTGATAATTCATGATCTGTACTTTGTTGCATGCCCATTGCTGCATACTGCTTGTGTTTTTGGTTGAGTCATAAGTAACTTTTATGGGGTGTGTCATGACTGTCATATTCATAGAGAGTTGTCTGCCTTGCCATGGTCTTTGCATGACTTTAACAGGACCTCTTTTCATACACAATTCATTCAATTTTATGTTTTTAATAGCATCAATTTTGGTGTTTAACATGTGACTCTGGACTATGCATCAGAATACTTGGCTGTTAGTGTGAAATGAAAGTTCATGGCTATCATATTTTATGTAACATAATTTAACATTTCTTTATCAATAAGACTTTAGATTGTCCCTTTCACAAAAAATGGTGCGGTGAAAACTTTTCCTTGTATCTTTTTACAAGTAGTTTTATGATTTCTATATGATGGCATCCTTGAAAAAGTTGGTAAAAGTATGAACAGTTCTTATTTATTAAAGTTCTTCTCAAATTGCTCTTCCAAAAATATTTTGGTTTATACTGCAGTGTTAACCATTTTACAGTTGCTTAAGTAATTTTCTTCAAGTACACAAGGCTATGTAACCTGTATTTTACCACTATAGCACAAAACAGATTTTCCAAAATTGTCGTTGTGCACCACGGATTTTACAAGGATGTTATAAACTTAGTTCAGTTTGATTTACTGAATTTGTAGTAAGTATAATTTTTAGCACTTAGAAAATTCAAAATGTGTGTTTATCTGTTTATAGGGTAAATTTTTATGAGGGTGGATGTCATCCTGTTTTTTTTTTTAAATAAATGTTTTGTTTCAGAACATTTTTTATTTACAAAAAAGTTACATAGTACAGAGTTCCCATATGTTCCACACCCAGTTTCTCCTATTGTTAACATCTTGTATTAGTCTAGTACATTTGTCTTGTATATTACATTTGTCTCCTTCTCCTTTATTGCCCTTGGTAACCTCTAATCTACTTTCAGTCTCTAAATTTGCCTGCTCCAAATATTTTGTATAAGTGGAATCAGACAATATTTATCCTATTGCGTCTGGCATATTTCACTTAGCCACAATGTCTTCAAGGTTCATACATGTTATAGCATATGTCAGAATTTTATTCTTTTTTATAGCCGAATAATATTTCATTGTATGTATATGCCACATTTTATTTATCCATTCATTTTGTTTGTGTACCATGTTTTGTTTATATACCACATCTATTAGTATGTATTTGTTTAGATACACAATTTGCTTATAATACCACATTTTGTGTTTCTGGTATCTAATGGATTATTCTGCTCTGGAACATGTGATGCTTTTGTTAATTGCTTACACATTTTATTAAGCTAACGAGCTTGTTCATGCTAACATAAAATCAAGAATTGTCTAACTTTTGCAATAAAAATCTTGAAGTTGACTCTGAAGTATTAAGATACAACTTCAGTTTACTGGGATTATAAGGCAGCCATATGTGATATTATCATAGGCTATCCAAAAATTAACACAAATATTTTCTATTCTAGATGTGATATATTGGCATCACTGTTCACTCTTTTCCTCCTTGATTAAAGTGAAACAGTTACATTAAAATAGTTTTAGGTGGCTGGGTGCGGTGGCTCACACCTATAATCCCAGCTCTTTGGGAGGCTGAGGCGGGTGGATCATGAGGTCAAGAGATCGAGACCATCCTGGTCAACATGGTGAAACCCCATCTCTACTAAAAATACAACAATTAGCTGGGCATGGTGGTGCACGCCTGTAGTCCCAGCTACTCGGGAGGCTGAGGCCGGAGAATTACTTGAACCCGGAAGGCGGAGGTTGCAGTGAGCCGAGATCGCGCCATTGCACTCCAACCTGGGTAACAAGAGCAAAACTCCGTCTCAAAAAAAAAACAATAGTTTTATGTGTTTTAAAAAACATTTTTTAAAGCTTTTTTTTTTTTAGAGGGGTCTCACACTGTCTAGCAAGCTGGAGTGCAGTGGCACGATCTCGGCTCATTGCAACTTCCGCCTCCCAGGTTCAAGCAATTCTTGCCTCAGCCTCCCAAGTAGTTGGGATTACAGGATTCCGCCACCACACCTGGCTAATATTTTTATATTTTTAGTAGAGATGGGGTATCACTATGTTGGCCAGGCTGGTCTTGAACTCCTGACCTCATGATCCGCCCGCATCAGCCTCCCAAAGTGCTGGGATTACAGGCATGAGCCACCATGCCCAACCTAAGCTATTTTTAATGTAGGTCAGTGTGTTGTGTAAAATTGATGTCCACTACCTGAACATCTGTTGCTTTCTTTCTTTTATTCCTTGATATTCCCCCCATATTCTCTGAGGGCCTTCAGTCAATTATTTAAAGGAAGGAGTAAGTTCAAATGCATATCTATGACTTACGGTTACAAAGAATCATTTTATTTACCTCCAGTATACTTTATATTAAAAAATTATAAAAGGCCATAGGTATTCATTTTCAAAAATTTGAAAAAAAAAAGCATAGAACAATTAAAGAATATGCAGAACCACTGGATTATTGCTATATTTCTTTCTAGTGTGTACGTATATTGATGACATATTTAGGTGGCTCTTAACAAGAACATTTTCTTGTCTTTAGATGTGAATTTATAGAAACCTTTCATTTGGACCATGATTGTTTTAAAACATTTCCTTTTATTTTTTAATTAAATGTTTTTCTTTTTAAACATTAGAACTTAGTTTTTATTAAATTTGAACATAATACATTTAACACACTTATGGATACATTTTTGCGTGCATATTTCTCTGACTTCTTACTACAAACTAAACTTGTTAGAAACCTGATTTTGTGTGTGTGTGTGTGTGTGTGCGCGCGCACATGCATGTGTTCCTGTTTTGCATTTCTATTCTTTGTTTTCTAGTTTCATCTGTATGCTAGGACATGTCTCTGTTCATTTCTGTTTCACTAGATGATTTTAATGACTGTAGAGTTATTTTATGCTTTTACTCTGCTTTTCTAGTACTTTTCTATGAAAAACAACTGTGATACTTCTCATTTAAATATTTATTTGTTTATTCATTTATTTATTTTTGAGACAGGGTTTCATGCTGTCACCCAGGATGGAGTGCAGTGTCGTGATCTTGGCTCACTGCAGCCTCTTTCTCCTGGGTTTGAGCAATTCTCCTGCCTCAGCTTCCTGAGTAGTGGAGCTACTGGCAGGCACCACCACTCCTGGCTGATTTTTGTATTTTTAGTAGAGACAGGGTTTCACTATGTTGGCCAGGCTGGTCTCCAACTCTTGAAGTCAAGTGATCCGCCTGCCTCAGCCTCCCAAAGTGCTGGGGGATTACAGGCATAAGCCATCATGCTGGGCCTCATTTAAATATATCTTAATTACCAGGTGCAGTGGCTCACACCTGTAATCCCAGCACTTTGGAAGGCTGAGGCAGGTGGGTCACGAGGTCAGGAGTTCAAGACCAGCCTGGCCAACATGGTGAAACCCCGTCTCTACTAACAATACAAAAATTAGCTGGGCGTGGTGGCGGGTGCCTGTAATCCCAATGACTTAGGAGGCTGAGGCAGGAGAATCGCTTCAACCTGGGATGCGGAGGTTGCAGTGAGCCAAGGTCACACTACTGCATTCCAGCCTGGGCGACAGAGCAAGGCTCTGTCTCAGAAACAAAACAAAACAAAACAAAACAAACCTCTTAATTATCTCTTACCTGTTTGTTCCATTCTAGGCAGTGCATTCTTTTTTTATAGTAGTCTTTTGATAACAATAGTTAACAGGCCAGGCACGGTGGCTTGTGCCTAGGAGGCTGAGGCAGGCAGATCACCTCAGGTTGAGAGTTCAAGACCAGCCTGGCCAACATGGTGAAACCTTGTCCATACCGAAAACAAAACAAAACCAAAACCCTACAAAAAATTAGCCAGGTGTAGTGGTGCTTGCATGTAATCCCAGCTACTCTGGAGGCTGAGGCATGAGAATCGCTTGAACCCGGGAGGTGGAGGTTGCAGTGAGCTGAGATTGCGCCACTGCACTCCAGACTGGGTGAGAGAGTGAGAGTGTGTTTCAAAACAAAAAACGAAAACCCAGTAGTTAACATTAACTGAGCACACATTAACTGTTAAGTGTCACACACTGTTCTATGTATGCATTTAACTTAGGAAGTAAATTCTAATAACAATCCTTATTTTTTTCAGATGGGGTAATCGAGGGCAGCTACTGTCAGTAACATAGACCCCAGTATCACATAATGAAGACTCATTATCTTTATCAATGATGCTTCAGTTGGAGGTAAAAAATAGGTCCTTTTCAATATCCAGTGGTGACTGTGCTCCTAGGAAGATCAGCCAAGGATACATAATCTGAAAATTTAATAGCACAGGTAGGTAGGATTCACTGCAGCGCCTCTCTAGTACACACCTGGATGTGACCATTGTGTCCACATGTTTTTCAAACCTGACAGGAACAATAACCTCATTTGGAAATGACTTCTAAAAAGGCTATTTTTACTGGGCTTGGAGGTATGTGCTTGTAGCCCTAGCTGCTTGAAAGGGTGAGGAGGGAGGATTGCTTGAGCCCAGGAGCTCTGAGCTGTAGTGAGCTATGCCAATTGGCATCAATATGGTGACCTCCCTGGCACAGGGGACCACCAGGTTACCTGAGGAGGGGTGAACCAGCTCAGGTTGGAAATGGAGCAGGTCAAAATTCCCATGATGATCAGTAGTGAGATCATGCCTGTGAATAGCCATTACACTTCAGCCTGGGCAACATAACAAGAATCTCTCTCGCTCTCTCTCGCTCTCTCTCTCTCACACTCTTTTTTTTTTTTTTTTAAAGCCACCTTAGGAAGAAATGTCCTTTTTTTTTTTCTTTTTTTTTTTTTTTTTTCTTTTTAAATTACACTTCTTCCTAAGGTTGACTTGTTTTAGGGATAGCCAAACCTACAGGTTCTTCTAATTGATATACTCATCTCACCAACACTAATGTTAATGTTATTTTTAATGCATTTCAAAGAGGTCATCAAACCAATAGAAGTTCAGAACTGGACAAGAATGGCCAGCCAGTAAATTCTAGACTTTCTCTTTGAAACCTCATTTCTTATAATGCAAGAATGTAACCTCTTAATTGCTCTATTTGTATTACATCATCATGTTTGGACTTTCCTAGATACCCTTGACCTCTCTGGTGTTTCCTGTTATGGTGAGTCTGTTCTAACAACCTTATTGTAGTCATGTTTTTGCACATTAACCACACTCCATGGAAGAAGCCGTTTAACATGAGACTTGTTCCTAAGTACTACACTGGCTCTGGCTTCCACGTAGAGGATTACCCTTTGATTACTTTATCTGGCTACAAGGACAGAAAGATTCTTGGGAGCCAACCTCCCATCAGGTCAACTATTTTGCTACAGATACTACTTTGCAGGTTTAGTCCCCTATACTTTGAGGTCTTCAGCCTCAATTTGACTTCCTGTCTTGTTCAATGAGGATTTTGGAGTTATGTCAGGTGAAGAATCAATCTATCCAGTCTGGAATGTTGCTGGGAGGAGGGCTGTCTTTCTGTAATGGGGGAAAGTGTTTTTTTGAACTACAGAGTAAGTTGTAGGCTATAATGTATTGTGCAATTGTTTGATTTTAAAGAAAGCATAGCTTTACTCTTCCAAAACTGAACATCTTACGTCTGCATTTCTATTTATTATGAGCTGCGCTGGGCCTTACAGATATTGTTTCCTGGATCCTCTAACAAGTTAATTATTGATATTAATCCTCTAATAAATTAATTATTAATGTACATTGTACAGATAAATGTAATTGGAGAGAAAATAATTTTAACAGGATCAGAATCCCTTCCAGTTCCAATTTAAATTTGAAGGCTTAATTCATGGCATCTTATAGTTCAAAGAAAGCTTTGAATTGTTTAGTATATACTAACACATATTAAAGAATGAGAAGTATGGATAAATTTCCCAATAGTTGCCTAGCAGAAGCATATACTTAGTAAGTATATGACTTACTAAGCAGGTGATCACGAGTGATTTAGGGAGCCCTTTGTAGCTTTCCCCTATTTACCTTTAGCCTTTGTCCATATCACCAATGACCTCTTAATTTTCATATTGCCTATAGAATTAAGTTACCCTGTCCAAGAAGTCACTTTGTTTTACCCTGGCCCCAGTGCATTCTTAAATATCAGGGGTTATATTCCCTTTTACTCGGGCATTGGATGCCTCATGTTGCCTTATATCAAACTTTAAATGATATCCTCATGTCCTGAGGGCAGGACGGTAGAAGAAGAACTCATTTGGCATTAGACTTTTTCATGATGGACAACCTGCTGCTTATTTGGAAGACCTTCATCTTCAAAATATTGATCCAAGTCCTTTGGGGCTGCTGCTACTGCCAGAGTTGTTTTGAGTTTGACAGTACCTCTCCAGAGCCTTAAGGTAAGGGACATGTGGTTTGAAAGGTGAAATACAAGTCCATAATCTATAAAATACTAGAGCTTAATAGATGACTACTTCATTACTCTGATTATACCCATCAATTTTTAGGTTTGAACATTGAGATGTGGGGTTGGATGTGGGGTGGCTTGTCTGTACTTCCCCAGGCTAGATTGAAAACTCAAACCAACTGCACGTGCCCTTCGAGTACTTTGTTTTTGGAGTTTAAGACGTTTTAGGGTCTTGGCTTCTCATTTATTATATAACAAAAGGGAAATAAAAAGTAAGAGTGGGATAGTGTATAACTAGTAAACATTTCCTGTAATATAATTGTTGATGTTATTAGGGATTTTATTCCTGAGGGTTTGGGAGAGGAGGGAAAGAGGGGAAGGGATGGAGGGTCCACCTAGAGTCTGTTTCAAAGAAGGAAAAAACTGCATAGTGCTTTGAAGAAATTGATCATCAGTCCGAGAAGAAATGTGATCACATCACCCCCAAGTCTGCCCCCATCTCGTTTCGAGTCATAGCCCTACTTTTACCCCCTTTTGCTGGTTTCATGTATTTTGAGGGTTAGCAATTGTTCATGCTCTGGGTGAATTCAAACACTGTGTGAGGGACCAGTTGGTTTAGGCCATAAGAACTATATAGAACGGATGGTTTCTTGTGATATGGGGCTGTGGTGTCTGCGTGATGGGGAGCATCAGAGAAGGCGTTTGGGGCAGGATGGAGGGAAGGGTGCATATCCTGTAAGAATCAGGGGACAGTGATTTGTAACTGATCATGTGCCCTAAAAGTCAGTAATGGCTGCAGCTCTACTACCAAGCCCTGACAAGCAACCATTGTGATTATTAGCAGTGACTTTGAAAAATATTACTACTTTGCAGCTTTACTATTTTACTTTCAACCTGCTCAGTATGTTGAAAATGAAGTTTATGGACTATCTTTATATAGAAGTACCAACTTGTAATGTCACCATTACATTCAGGTTTCCTCCCTGCCCTTCCCTGGCTTCTAGTGCCATGTTGGGGTTGATGGGCCAGCCTGTGTCCTGTCAGTGTTTTCTGAGTACTTATTATTCTATTCAGTTTTTGGATTGATGGGAGAGAGGCAGAGGGGCTAAAATGGGGATTGAGCTATGTATATTTCTAAAGATTTCTTGTGGATTTCACATGTTCCAAGTAATCTTAGTGTTTGGTAAGTACAGGACATTTAAGCAGCAAACACAACTACAGACATTAGAAGTCATCTGGTTCAGCAAGTTGGCTTTAAGCATTTCCTATATTCCATGTTTTACGCTTGAAGATACAGTTAAGAAAAGTTAACTTACTGAGAAGTTCTATTGATCCTGGAACTATATTCACCTGATACAGGAAACCAGTGTTCTTCAAAAGTGATGAGAATGCCTTGACAAGATGATAGGAACCAGCACTGTATATTTGTTCCCCAGGGAACACTGCAACATGTAGGCAAAGCCCTTGGTGACCTAATAATACGTATTTATGAAATTCCATGGGTTCCTTGGGATGGGACTAAAAGTGTTAGCTTTGGGTTAGCTGTGCTTTTCACCAACTTCTGCTTGACAGGATCAGAAGACTGCTGAGACAGATACGGCTATGCTAAGCTCTTCATGTTCATCTTAGGGACTCACTGCATTCTATTTTTTAACTACGTGTGCTACTCAGAGTTAGGAGATCTTGGATGGGACTCCAAAACGATTTAACAGATTCCATACCTTATGTTAGGACCAGAGCAGGTAGTAAAGCATGTAGTGATATGATTTTGACCCAGAAGGATGGTTTTGGGTATCAACCTCAAGAATGTCTGCAAAAGGTTTTCAATGAAGACAACAAAGAATACCAGTGCTTTCATCGGGAGGAGGAATGAGCCTGATGGTTGTAGTGCCTTTTGCTTGTGGTACACGTAGCCAAAGGAGCTCTGTGATGCCAACAGACATTGAGAAAGGTAATCTTGGATCACTGCCAGCTGAATTGGCCAGTGCACCTTGCATTGAGTACTCTATATTGCATTATCTGTCCTTTTTATGAGGTGCTTATTGTACTTAGTTTTTAGGGCCCTGAAAGCTTTCTTTGCACTTACTGGTTCAAATCCTAGCATCAACTACATGTTAAAAGTAGTCAAGAAAAGAATGATTTGGCTTATTTTAAGCTTTAAGAGTAACATACTGACAGCTTATGAATATATATATACAATATAATTTATATCATAATATGAATATATAACCAGCTTAACTCATCTTCAGATTTAGATCCAGCACACAAAATAGCATTTTAAAGCAAAATACTTTGGATTTTATGCATGAGGGAACTACAAACTACACTTTCCACAAGGGGGGGAATAAATACTTTTTTCTGTGTCCTTGGAGTATGGGTGGGATTCGTGGATACATTTCTCTGGTTCACCATTTCAGTGATGTTAAGGAACCTCATGTTGCAGCACAGAAGATTTTTCATCGTTGGAAGTTAAGGTTAGTTCACTTTCATTGATTCCTCCCTACACTGGACTAAAGCATTTAATCTGGAAACGCATAGGTCTCTATATAGCTTATCATAACTTCTATCCATAGAAAGGGGCTTTCAACAACCTGTCAGTATATTGTGAAATGTCTCCTATATCAACTGGTAATAAGAAATCAGAATTACAGCATTAATGAAGTATCACCTAGATTGAACTAAGCAGGAAAATTTTAGATGGTAGTTTACTATCACAACCAATACATAACGGTTCCTGAATCCTAAAAAGGTGGAGTTCTTTATGGTATTAGTGCCTATCTTCAAATTACTTGCTCTCTGGAAAGATGCTGATAAAGTTTTGTCTGGCACCATAGTATCCCTGCTCTATGGGAACCATATCTGTACAATAGAATCTCCACCCACTGGCAAGATGATAGCTCCAAGGACCGTCATCTTCCAAGTGGGCATGAAGCTGTTAGCTTTTTTTTTTTTTTTTTTTTTTTTTTTGTGCTTCTTAGTCAACTGGGGTTTTTCTGCTGTGGTTCTGAACCATTTACTTGGTAGACGGGGTTATATATTCCGAGTTAACCACTACTGGGTTAAGGGACCTAATGTTATTAGTATCCACTTAACTAATTTCAAACATACTTCCTAGGACACAGTTTCATAAAACTAAGGTTTAACAGACTGAAACCCAAAATTAGTAATATAACTTCCCTTAGCCGTTTTTAATGAATGCCTTAGTAATACTTTGGCTTCTTGAAGAGAAGCTAATGCCAGAACCCTTTGAAATCGTCCATCTGCAGCCAGGCGTGGTGGCTCACACCTGTAATCCCAGCACTTTGCGAGGCTAGGAAGGGCAGGTCATGAGGTCAGGAGTTCAACACCAGCCTGCCCAACATAGTGAAACCCCATCTCTACTTAAAAAAAAAAAACCTGGGCGTGGTGGCCATTGCCTGTAGTCCTAGCTACTTGGGAGGCTGAAGGAGGAGAATTGCTTGAACCTGGGAAGTGATGGTTGCAGTGAGCCGAGATCGTGCCAGTGCACTCCAACCTGGGCAACACAGTGAGACTGTCTTAAAAAAAAAAAAAAATTCCTCCTGCCTCTTTTATACATGTTGATATATGCTGCTTTGCAGTTGCATTGTCAACATCCACTCCCAGATTATTGCTGTCCCGAAGTAGGATAAAAAAGTGCTACCCTATTTTCTGGCTTCCCTGATTACTTTTTATATTTTGTGTGGAGACAAGGTTTTCTTGCTACGTTGCCCAGGATGGTCTTAAATTCCTGCGCACAAGCTGTCTTACCACCTGGGCTCCTCAAAGTGCTGAGACTACAGGGATGAGCCATGGCACCTGCCCTGGTTTTTCAAATTGGATGTAACATCCAATTAGCAGCGAAACTCAGCAAATGGAGTATTTTAATCTGTGTATAATTGAAATTCCAATTTTGGTTTCTCAGGACAAAATGGGGAACAAGATTAATTGTTAGAGATATTGTTCATGCTTGCTTACATATACATAGTGATAGGCGAATCGTGTTTAGGGTTTTTTTGTTTGTTTTTGGTTTTGTTTTTGTTGTTTTGGTGCAATGTCTAATTACATTTGCCAACTGAAGTTACCTAGTGGGGATGTTTCCATTCTGTGCTAATTGATATTTGGTACAATCAATTTGCTCAATAAAATTAAAGATTTGCTACTTGTTTTTGAAATGGTGAACCACTGATGTGCAAATCTGTAGTCCCTAATGTAGCCTTTGTTATCTGACATGTTTTACATCCATTTTGTCAAATCGATTCACCTCAAACTTCCTTAGATTTTTGCCAAATTTGTGTGATCACGTTGTGTTACTAATGTGTAATATCAGCCTATAACTTCAGCCAGCTACTTTTTATTTGTAGATGCTGCTTACAGGCTTGCAAATAGCACTGAATATGTGGAGTTCCTTGACTGTCCACTCTGTTGCCCCTTTAGAGAGTGCATTATGTGCACATTTCTTGTGTATTTTTCAGCTTAATTAGGATTCCTCAGTTCTTTCCAGCTGATATTAAAGGCTTTAAAGGAACTATTCAATGACATGTATTTCCATAAGTTTAGTACCTGGGTACTTTTTCTTGGGGGTAGGGATTGGCGAGGGGAGTCATGAATTTTTGGCAATGTTAAGTAGTATCTTATTGCCCATATTTTTCACATGTCTAAATGCAAAATTTTGTGATGTATTTTTCACAAATTATTCTGACTCTTCAGTAGTGCTTTATTTGCCCTCACAATGTTGCCCTTTATAAATTGAATTTATGAATGAAGAAATTCCTCTTAGTATAGCACTTCAGCAACATTGGAAATCAATCATTCAATAAAAAAGACATTTTTAAAGACGCTTTTACAAGTAGCAGAGGAAAAAAAGACATTTGACGAAGCAACCAACGTTTTTGCTGTAAGTGTAGAGGTAAATATCTTTTGGTCCTTTAGCTTGAATGTTTCATAACCAAATTTGATTTCTTACCATTGTCATTTGCAAGTACTTTTAGAGCTCTCTCCCCTGTATTGTTAGCATGTATTTTTCTATCATGTTTGTAATCTTAACATTTTTAATTTGGTGGTTCTTCAGGATCTTGGTAATAAATCAATTGGAAATTATGTACTAAGTTTGTCTACACAGCATCCTCTTTAGCTGGTGGCGTAGAATCCAAATTTCAGAATCTGTATCTGCTCCTAAGTAATAGGAATATCATTCTTGTCCTACAGACAAAAGTAGTTTTTACAAGGACTTTTGACAAGTCAAAGTATATATAGTATGGGTGAATTTAGTCAGAAATATTTGCTAGATTCTCTTGGTTCTCATCTGGCCATTCAATCCCAGTAACTCTAGGTTAATAGTGTTCAGTTTTCATAGGTTGTAATGTATTGGGCCTTTCTGGATTCATTGTGGAATTCTGGACAGTTGATGTCTAATCACAAGTTCTAGGTGCATAATTTGTACCATGCAGTATAGCATTTTGCTGATATAGATGGTTGGAGATTGATATGAGTATAGGAAATCGGTTCCATTAGCGCTATAATTTAATGGCTCAGTGCTATTTGCCCAAAAATATATTGAAATTGGTAGAGACCTTCAAAATTTTAAAATGTAATTTTTTATTGTACACTGGGACTGTAATTCTTTGGTTCACTATTGTCTCATTACAGTTATGCCCTTTTTAAGGCCCTCTAAAATTAAAGGGCCCTGTAGAAGCGATGGTCAACTCTACTTTTTGAACGAATTATTAGATTTGGTGCTGTCTTGTGAAGTAACTTGATATGAGAGATGTGTAGTATGAATTTTGGCCACATGGTTATGCCCTTGGCAGAATTGCACATATCTGAAATTGTTCCCTAATTTTTTTCTAGTATTACTATCCAACACTTCCATTCATAGTCACTAGTGTATTTTATAATTGTTAAGTGTCCTTTATTCATATATTTAAATATTTTAAAAGAATATTCTGGTAGGATTTTGAGGCCTAATAGTGTATTACCATTGTTTGATCTATTAGAAGGGCTACTTCCTGATACCTGCATTGCCTTCCCAATCTGTTTATCATGAACTTCTAAATTTTGGGAATTCCTGTCTCGCTAAGCAGTGATAATGGAAATTTGCTAGTAATTGTTTATAGTTTGTGATAGTGGCATTAGTAACATTTCCCTTCAGAGATTATTACTCCAGTAGCAATCTAGTTTGCTGTTCTATTAGTGAGCCAACATTAATAGTGTAGCTTTTTTGAGGGGATTGTAATTTTTAGCTATTGTAGTAGGTTCAGATGTGTAGTTTTGCTTGTATGATTTCTTTGTTTATAGCTCAGTTTTTGTTACGTGATATGTGAATTAGTAGGCTTGCCATTAGCTGTATACAACATAAAAACTAGATTTTTCACCCTTGAGCCTTAAAACTCCAAGGAGCCATCCAGATTTGTGTAGTCTGTTGGAATAAAAGGACTAGAAAGAAGCATTGTTACGGAAACCTTGCAGTACGCAGTTCACCTAAAAGACCTTTTAGAAATGTTAGTTCACCACTCCCATGGGAAATTTGGTTGTAGGAAGATCATAACATACTCTGATCTCCTTACCATAGAGGCAAAAAATATATTCAGTTAAAAGCTGTTTACTTATAATATCATTTTATTTCCACAACAAGATGAGTGACATCTTTAAATTGGTCAGTGTAATTATATTAAAATGGCTAGTTTCCAGTACAGTAATTTCCTCCATTCCTTATCTGTGGGGGATAGGTTCTAAGTCTCCCGGTGGATCTGTCAAACTAGATAGTACCGAACCCCATGTGATTTTACCTACACATGCATACTTGTGGCAAAGTTTGAGGTCTGACAGCAAAATTAGCATGAATTTCTTTTTCCTGCACAATTCCTCAAACTCCTGCATTCAAATGGTCCTCCTATCTTGGCATCCCAAAGTGCACTTAGATTCGTTACTAAAGCTCTAGGCAGCCTTGGTATACAACTTTTTTTATCCCATTGTAAACACTTACCATTTTACTAAAGAAAGCATTTCATGGCTTCTCTTTGGAATATCTGAATTGTTGGCATCACTATTCTTATATTGGGGCCATTGTTAAGCACTGTTACTGCAACAGTCAATCTGAACCGAGAAGGGCACTGACTAATGGGTGGTAGCATATAACGTGGGGTATACACTGGAAAAAGGAGTGATTCTTTTTGCTGGACACCATTCAATTTAAAATTTATGAATTGTTTATTTCTGAAATTTTCCAGTTAGTATTTTTGAACTGTGTTTGACCCCAGGTAACAGAAACTGTAAAAGAAAACCATAGATGAGGGGAGAATACTGTAACTTTAGGGCTCTTCCCCCCATTTCTGTTTTTTTTTTTTTGTTTTATTGCATTTTAGGTTTGGGGGTACATGTGAAGAACATGCAAGATTGTTGCATAGGTACACACATGGCAGTGTGATTTGCTGCCTTCCTCCTCTTCACCTATATCTGGCATTTCTCCCCATGCTATCTCTCCCCACCTCCCTGTCCCTCCCCCATTTCCCCCCAACAGACACCAGTGTGTAGTGCTCCCCTCCTTGTGTCCATGTGTTCTCATTGTTCAACACCCGCCTATGAGTGAGATTGTGTGGTGTTTGATTTTCTGCTCTTGTGTCAGTTTGCTGAGAATGATGGTCTCCAGGTTCATCCATGTCCCTACAAAGGACATGAACTCATCGTTTTTGATGGCTGCATAGTAATCCATGGTGTATATGTGCTACATTTTCCCTGTCCAGTCTATCATCAATGGGCATTTGGGTTGGTTCCAGGTCTTTGCTATTGTAAACAGTGCTGCAATGAACATTTGTGTGCATGTGTCCTTATAGTAGAACGATTGATAATCCTTTGGATATATACCCAGTAATGGGATTGCTGGGTCAAATGGAATTTCTATTTTTAGGTCCTTGAGGAATCGCCACACTGTCTTCCACAATGGTTGAACTAATTTACACTCCCACCAACAGTGTAAAAGTGTTCCTATTTCTCCACATCCTCTCTAGCATCTGTTGTCTCCACATTTTTTAATGATCGCCATTCTAACTGGCGTGAGATGGTATCTCAATGTAGTTTTGATTTGCATTTCTCTAATGACCAGTGATGATGAATATTTTTCCCATATGTTTGTTGGCCTCGTGTATGTCTTCTTTTGTAAAGCGTCTGTTCATATCCTTCACCCACTTTTGAATGGGCTTGTTTGTTTTTTTCTTGTAGATCTGTTTTAGTTCTTTGTAAATTCTAGATATCAGTCCTTTGTCAGATGGGTAGACTGCAAAAATTTTTTCCCATTCTGTTGGTTGCTGATTCACTCTAATGACTGTTTCTTTTGCTGTGCAGAAGCTGTGGAGTTTGAGTAGATCCCATTTGTCTTTTGGCTTTTGTTGCCAATGCTTTTGGTGTTTTGGTCATGAAGTCCTTGCCTACGCCTATGTCCTGAATGGTTTTGCCTCGATTTTCTTCTAGGGTTTTTATGATGTTCAGTCTTATATTTAAGTCTTTAATCCATCTGGAGTTAATTTTAGTGAAAGGCATCAGGAGGGGGTCCAGTTTCTGCTTTCTGCGTGTGGCTAGCCAGTTTTCCCAACACCAATTATTAAACAGGGAATCCTTTCCCCATTGCTTGTTTTTTTCAGGTTTGTCAAAGATCAGATCGTTGTAGATATGTTGTGTTGTCTCCAAGGTCTCTGTTCTGTTCCATTGGTCTATATCTCTGTTTTGGTACCAGTACCATGTTTTGATTACTGTAGCCTTGTAGTATAGTTTGAAGTCCGGTAGTGTGATGCCTCCCGCTTTGTTCTTTTTGCTTAGAATTGACTTGGCTATGCGGGCTCTCTTTTGGTTCCATATGAAGTTTAAGGTGGTTTTTTCCAGTTCTGTGAAGAAGGTCATTGGTAGCTTGATGGAATAGCGTTGAATCTGTAAATTACTTTGGGCAGTATGGCCATTTTCACGATATTGATTCTTCCTAACCATGAACATGGAATGTTTCTCCGTCTGTTTGTGTTCTCTCTCATTTTGTTGAGCAGTGGCTTGTAGTTCTTCTTGAAGAGGTCCTTTACGTTCCTTGTTAGTTGTATTCCTAGGTATTTTATTCTCTTTGTAGCAATTGTGAATGGCAGTTTGTTTTTGATTTGGCTCTCCTTAAGTCTGTTATTGGTGTATAGGAATGCTTGTGATTTTTGCCCATTGACTTTGTATCCTGAGACTTTGCTGAAGTTGCTTATCAGTTTCAGGAGATTTTGGGCTGAGACAATGGGGACTTCTAGATATACAATCATGTCGTCTGCAAATAGAGACAATTTGACTTACTCCTTTCCTATTTGAATACCCTTTATTTCTTTTTCTTGCCTGATTGCTCTGGCTAGAGCTTCCAGTACTGTATTGAATAGGAGTGGTGATAGAGGGCATCCTTGTCTAGTGCCAGATTTCTAAGGGAATGCTTCCAGTTTTTGCCCATTCAGTATGATATTGGCTGTTGGTTTGTCGTAAATAGCTTTTATTATTTTAGATACGTTCCGTCAATACCTAGTTTATTGAGGGTTTTTAGCATAATGGGCTGTTGTATTTTGTCAAAGGCCTTTTCTGCATCAATTGGGATAATCGTGGTTTTTGTCTTTGGTTCTGTTTATGTGATGAATTATGTTTATAGATTTGTGTATGTTGTACCAGCCTTGCATACCCGGGATGAAGCCTACTTGATCATGGTGTATAAGCTTTTTGATGTGCTGTTGCAGTCAGCTTGCCAGTATTTTATTGAAGATTTTTGCATCTATGTTCATCATGAATATTGGCCTGAAGTTTTCTTTTCTTGTTGAGTCTCTGCCGTGTTTTGGTATCAGGATGATGTTTGTCTCATAAAATGATTTGGGAAGGATTCCCTCTCCTCCATTTCTGTTTTATTTTGTTTCCCTTATTTTCGGGAAGTATGTTCATTGTGGCCTCCTTGTGTACATAAAGTAATTTTTGGTGGAAAATAGAGTACTTCCATTAGTCCATAAAATGTTGAAATGATGTTGGATGCTAGTTATCATGGATTTGTTTCTGATAGGGATATTAACAGAGTACCCTGGTGCTGTGCTAGTGAGCCAAAAATAAATTTGAAGATTTTCATGGATATCTGCATCTTTTTTTTTTTTTTTGACTTGTTACAAGTACTAGTTTATATGCTTTGACATAGTTTTATTTCCGTTGTATTGTCAGAAGTGTGCCCAGTGTTGTTACCTTGTGGACTCAAAGAATTTGTGGATATTCTGTAGTACCACCTTAGTCCACAATGCATTGTCCTGAAATGATGTTAGTTGCATAGCTTGCATCACTAATTTGGTTTCTCTAGAGTGACTACTAATATGGTAACCTAATTACTGTGCTATGTTTAAGGATTTCCACAGGTGCATGATGTAGTTTTTGCATTTTTCTGGTTACAGTTCCTGGCTTATAGAGTGCATAGGTATTTAATATTGTCTAGTAAGTGTGTTGATGTACAATTTCCTGTTTAATTCAGTAGTATTATTAGCTACATGGTTCTGCTTTATTTTTACCATAATACTAAGTATATACTGTTTATCTTCATCAGGCACCGGTGTTAGTTTGTTTCTCCTAACTAAGTTGACCTCATGTCTGTGGATTATATTTTACTGTTAAAGCCTTAATATATTACTGTTTCAAAACTTATAAGTATTGGTATTTCACATGTTTTTAAAAGTACTATTGTGCTTTTTTATTTTTTTAAGACAAGGTCTCTCTGTCACCCAAACTGGAGTGCAATGGAGTAATTATAGCTGATTGCAGCCTCGAACTCCTGGGCTCAAGCCATCCTCCTACCTCAACCTCCTGAGTGGCTGAGACTACAGGTGTGCACCACCAGCCCAGCTATTTTATTTTATTATTTTATCGGAGACAGTGTCTTGCTATGTGACCCAGGCTGGTCTCATAGTCCTGCGCTCAACTGGTTTTCCCACCTTAACCTCCCAAAGTGCTGGAATTACTGCACCTGGCCTATGTGTTGTACTTTTATTTCAGTTAGTTCAGACTTTTGTTAAATGTACCCCAGTAAGCACATGGCCTGTGGTAAGTCCTGTTGTGTACTGAAAAACATATGTATCAATGTACTTGTCATATAGTTGTTCTCTGTCTTCCAAGGTTTTTAATTTTATTTTTTTTAAATGGTCATCTAGGTTCCATAAATATGATGTAGTAATGAGTGATGGTTTAGCTTTGCTGGTGTTCTCTAGCAACTCCTATTGTATACTTCACAGTATTTTCATTCTCATCTCATTTTTGATTTCAAAAATAGTTTTTTTCTTTTTTTTTTTTTTTTTTTGAGACAGAGTTTCACTCATGTTACCCAGGCTGGAGTGCAATGGCGCGATCTCGGCTCACCGCAACCTCCGCCTCCTGGGTTCAGGCAATTCTCCTGCCTCAGCCTCCTGAGTAGCTGGGATTACAGGCACGCGCCACCATGCCCAGCTAATTTTTTGTATTTTTAGTAGAGACGGGGTTTCACCATGTTGACCAGGATGGTCTCGATCTCTTGACCTCGTGATCCACCCGCCTCGGCCTCCCAAAGTGCTGGGATTACAGGCTTGAGCCACCGTGCCCGGCCTCAAAAATAGTTTTTTTCATGGCAAAATTTATTTAGGTAGTGCGCTTTAGTGTTGTCACCTGGTGGTTCAGCACATGATAGTGCTTTACATGTGTAACTTCATTGTTTATCTTTAATTCAACGTTGCTATTTAGAGGGGGTGCATTCTAATAGTATTAACCACTTAACCTTTTGCCATTCCAGTTGGCTGTCTGGAATTTTGTCTGTTAGTAAAATCTTAGCTTTTAGTGAAATGTTAGCTACTAAGAGCTGCTAACCATAGGTTAAATGGTTCTTGAGATACTGTTACTTACCATATTATGAAAGCACAGGCCCATGATTTGTCATACTGCAAAGTTTGACTTAACTACTTTAACAAGAAACATATTCCAAAATTTTATCATGGTGTGCAGTCATTGCTTCTATCTTGCTGTCCTTTATTTATTTATATAATTATTTTTTTTTACTTTTTTTTTTTTTAAGAGACAGGGTTTTATCATGTTGGCTAGGATAGATTTGATCCCCTGACCTCATGATCTACCTGCCTGGGCCTCCCAAAGTGCTGGGATTACAGACATGAGCCACAGTGCCCGGCAGCTGTCCTTTATTAAGTCGTATTAATTTAAACCATAGTCACCAATGAGACTGTATTTTGGTAGATTTGGGGGTTTATCCACCAGTAAGAAAATATATTTTCTACTGCTTTGTATTGGATTAGATATTGTTATATTTTCAAATCTTTGAACGAAAAATATATTATCTAGTTGAGTCAGCAAGCCCTATGTATTATAGATGTGGTTCTGCTAAGATTTTTCACTACAGATGGTTGAATGTAAGGTAACTTTATCTAGTTTTTAGTTTCTTTAGTGGCTCATTTTTACAGTCTTACCTCTGCTACTCCTCTATTAGATTATTATTTAACCCAACAGTATTATGGGATCTTTTGACTTCATGGCGTCACTGGCAAACTTACAAGTTCTGTTCGATGAAAATGTTTCACTTATAGTACTAATCACCATGTGGTATTCCTTTACTTTCCCCAACATTTGCTTATTTGTTTTTATTTTGTATCTACATGTATTGAGTAGCTAGGTGCTTGTACAAATCCTCTACCTTCACTCATGGTCAATATACTGTAAACATTACTTGGGGCCAACTTGCCAGTGGTTTTACAGTTAACAAATGGTATTTCAAATTTGTAATAAGAGTAAATGCTTTAGAGTAGGAACGCCTATCTCAGCAATCCTGCTAAGCAATATACACTGGATAAGGTAATAACCTTCCTTTGTAAAAAAGAACTTGTGATATAATTAATATAATATAAAGTTCACCATTTTAAAGTTTAGTGACTTTTAGTATATTCATAGAGCTGTGCGACCATTGCCACTATTATAGTTTACAACATTTTCATCATCACCTCATTAGCACTTATTCCCCATTTCCCTTTTGCCAACCCTGCGAACTACTAATTTAGCCTTTTGTCCCTATGGATTTGTCTATTCTGGACAGTCAAATAAATCATGCAAATTTTGACCCTTGTTATTGGCTTCTTTTAATTACCATGTTTTTTTGAGATTCATCCAGATTGTGGTATATATTACTGTTCTTTATTGATAATTTTTCACTGTATGGGTATATCTCATTTTGTTTATCCATCATTTGACAGATGTTTGCATTTACAGATGTTGTCTTTTAAGAATGGTGCTAAAAACATGTACAACTTTTTATGTGGGCGTGTTTTCATTTTTCTTGAGTATACATTAAGCAGTATAATTGCTTTGTCATGGCATGTCTAGGTTTAACGTTGTGGGTAATTAACAGATTTTAATAAAGTGCTGGCACCATTTTATATTTTCATCTGCAATATGAGGAATTACATTTATTCATATTCTCACTTGTTTTCTGCCTTTTAAAATTATGGCCACCTAGTGGATATGAAATATTTCATTGTGCTGTTGACTTGTATTTCTGCATTGAGCAACTTTTCATTTGCTTAGTGGTCATTTGTATATCTTTGGAGAATTGTCTATTCAGATCCTTTGCTCATTAGAATTGGGTTATGTGTCATGTTGTTATCAGAATTCTTTATATAATCTGGATAACAGACCATTATTGGATATATGATTTGCAATTATTTTCTTCCATTCTTTGTATTGCCATTCTACTTTTTTGATGACATTGTTTACAGCACTGAAGTTTTTAATATTGATGAAATCCAATTTATCTTTTTTTTTTTTTTTGTTACTTGTGATTTTAGCGTCATAACAAAGAAACCATTACCTGACATAAGTTGTAGCTCTTACATTTAGGTGTGTGATTCATTTGGAATTTATTTTTGTATATAGTTTAAGGAAGAAGTCTAACTTACTCCTTTTGCATAGGATATCCAGTTTTCTTAGCACCATTTGTTGAAAAGGCTACTTCACCATTGAATTGTCTTGGTACCCTTGTTGAACATCAGTTATTTCTAAATATAAGAGTTTATTTTGGACTCTAAATTTTATTTCATTTATATCTATGTCTATCCTTATGCCTATACCACACAGAATTGATTATTGTAGCTTTGGAGTAAATTTCAAAACCTGGAAGTATGAGTTCTCCAGCTTTGTTATTTGCTTTGACCTTTTCATGATTCTTCTGAAGGCTTTGAATTTCCATATGAATTTTAGGATCAGCTTGTAAATTTCTACAAATTGCCAGAATTTTGCTAAGGAGAGCATTTAATCTGTAGATCAATTTGTAGAGTATTGCCATGTTAGCAATATTAATCCTCCCAATCTATTAACAGTAGATACCTTTCCATTCATTTTATTTTTCATAATATTGAAAATGGAATTATTTTCTTAACTTTAATTTTGGATTGTTCACTGCTAGTATATTAAAATAAAATTAGTTTTCTGTTGATCTTGTATCTTTCAGTCTTTCTGAATTCATTGGAAAAGGTTTTCTAATAGTTTCACTATTAGCATTTTTTGTGGATTTTTTGGGGGTTTTTATGTTTATGTCACCTATGAATATAGATAATTGTACTTTCTTTCCAATTGCATTGATCTTTAAACTTTCTTTTTCCTGCCTAATCACAATGGTGAAAACCTGTACAGAAGTAGCAAGAGCAGTCATCCTTGATTTATTTCTGACCAAGGGTAATGCAATAGATTTTGACCATTAAATGATGTTAGCTGTATGTTGTTTTTTTTTTTTTTTCTTTTACTTGTGCAAGTTCACAGAGCTAGCTATATAGTATTTGTAGATAGCCTTTGTCAAATATAGATATCTCCCTTTGTTCCTAGTTTGTTGAGGATTTTAAAATTATAAATAAGTTTTGTCAAATGCCTTTTTTTATGTCTGCTGACACAATCATGAGGTTTTATCTTTGTTCTATAAATAACGTGTATATGTAACTATCATGTATTAAATTTATTGGGGAAGTGTTTCCTCTTATAAAATTTTTTTGAAAAATTATGTAAGTAACTGATGTTTATTCCTTAAATGTTTGACAGAATCATCAGTGATCTGTTCGTGAATGTTTCTTTATGGGAATTTCGTATATTAACTATTCAATCTGTTTTTATAAGTATTCACGTTTTTTGTCTTTGTCAGATTTGGTTGTTTGTGTTATCCTAGGAACATAAACATTTTGTACAAGATATCTAATTGGTATACTATTTTTGGTTATTCCTAATTTTTTTATTTTCCTATAACAATGGTAATAGTATCTTTTTAATTCTGATTATATTTGTGTCTTCTGTCTTTTTCATCTTTGGTCTAGCTACAGATTTGCTCATTTTAAAAATTATTTCAAGGAACCACATTTGCTTTCCTTGATTTTCCGGTATTTATTTATGAGATGGAGTCTCTCTCTGTTGCCCAGGCTGGAGTGCAGTGGTGCAGTCTTGGCCCACTCTAACCTCCACCTCCCAGGGTCAAGTGATTCTCCTGCCTCAGCCTCCTGAGTGTCTGGGATTACAGGCACCTGCTACCATCCCTAATTTTTTGTATTTTTAGTAGAGATGGGATTTCACCATGTTGGCCAGGCTGGTCTTAAACTCCTGACCTTGTTATCCGCCCACCTTGGCCTCCCAAAGTGCTGGGATTACAGGCATGAGCCACCATGCCCAGCTTATTTATTTTTTATTTTTTGATACGGAATTTCACTCTCATTGCCCAAGCTGGAGTACAATGGTGCAATCTTGGCTCACCGTGACTTCCACCTCCCAGGTTTAAGTGATTCTCCTGCCTCAGCCTCCTAGGTAGCAGGGATTACAGGTGTGTGCCACTATGCCCAGCTAATTTTTTGTATTTATAATAGAGATGGGGTTTCATCATGTTAGCCAGGCTGATTTCGAACTCCTGACCTCAGGTGATCCTCCCACCACAGCCTCTGAAAGTACTGGGATTACAGACATGAGCCACCACATCTGGTCTTTTTATTTACTTTTTTACTTTATTTACTTTTTTATTTACTCTAATTTTTTATTATTTTCTTTGTCCTAATCTTTTTTTTTTTTTTTTTCTTTTTTTTGGAGACGGAGTCTCGGTCTGTCACCCAGGTTGGAGCACAGTGATATGATCTTGGCTCACTGCAACCTTTGTCTCCTAGGTTCAAGCAGTTCTCTTACCTCAGCCTCCCAAGTAGCTGGGACTTCAGGCACATGCCGCCATGCCTGGCTAATGTTTTGTATTTTAGTAGAGACGGTATTTCACTGTGTTGCCCAGGCTGGTCTTGAACTCCTGAACTCAGTCAATCTGCCTGCCTCAGCTTCCCGAAATGCTAGGATTACAGGTGTGAGCCACTGTGCCTGGCCTCTAATCAATTTTTAGTTTGATCTTTTCCTAATTTCTCAAATTGGAAGTTTAGATTATTTATTTGAGATCTTCATTTTTAATGTAGGTGATCACAGTTGTACTTTTCCCTATAAGCACTTTTTTTGCTGCATTCCATAAATTTCATGTTTTGTTACATTTTCACTCATCTCAAAGTATTTTCTAATCATTTTTGTGATCTCATCTTTAACCCATTGGTTATTTAGGAGTTTCTTGTTTAATTTACACATATTTGTCTGTTTGTTTTGAGACAGAGTCTCACTCTATTGCTCAGGCTGGAGTGCAGTGGTGCAGTCATGGCTCATTGCAGCCCTGACCTCCTGGGCTCAAGTGATCCTCCTGCCTCAGCCTCCTGATTAGCTGGGACTACAGGCATGTGCCACCACACTTAGATCTATCTTTTTTTTTTTTTTTTTTTTTTTTTTTTGGTAGAGACAGGGTCTCACCATTTTTTCCACAGTGATATTGAACATCTGCGCTCCAGGAATTCTCCCACTTTAGCCTCCCAAGTGTTGGGATTATAGGCATGAGCCACAGCACCTGTCTTGCATATTCGTGAATTCCCCAAATAGCTTTTTTTAAATTGATTTCTAATTTCATTGTGGAGAACATACTTTATATGAGTTCAATTTTTTAAATTAATTGTGACTTGTTTTATGACTTAGCATATGGTCTGTGTTGAAGCTTCCATGTACACTTGAGAATAATGTATATACTGTGGTTGTTGGAAGGATTTTCTATGTGTGTTTATTAGGTGATATGGTTGTGTTGTTTAAGTCTTCTATTTTCTTATTTTTCTGCCTAGTTCTATTTTTGAAAGTGTATTGATGTCTCCAACTCAGTGCCTTAGCCTCCTGAGTAGTTGGGACTACAGGCATATGCCACTACAGCCAGCAGTTTTTTTTGTATTTTTCTGTAGATACAGAGTTTCACCATGTTGCCCAAGCTGGTCTCGAATTTCCAGACTCAAGTGCTCAATCCGCCTCAGCCTCCCAAAGTGCTGGGATTCCAGGAATGAGCCACCATGCCTGGCAAATTTTATTTTTTGTTTTATTTTGTCACATTATTAAAGCTACTCCAACTTTCCCTTGATTTCTGCTTACCTGGTATATCTTTTTTCAATTTTTTAACTGTCAGCCTTTTTTGTGCCTTGTTAATCTGAATAACTATTTTATTGGGTACCATTTTAATTCCCTCCTCCCACTCATTTTTTAATGTATTTTTTGTGTTTACTTTCGTTTTCAGTGTTTTCCCTGATATTACAATTAACATTTTACCTTGAAATATTTGGCTTCAGATTAATATCAACTTAGTTTCAATAACAGGAAATTTGCTTCACCGTATTTCCATTTCCTCACTCTCCTTTGTGCTATTATTACTATACCAATTACATCTGTATACAATATAGGCATGTCAACACATTTTGTCATTATTTCTTTATCCAGTTGTCTTTTAAGATAGATCTGTGAAGAAAAATGTTACACAAATAGATCTATTCTGTTTTTTATAATTATGTAATCACCTTTAGTGGTGCTGTTAATTTTTCATGCATTTGAGTTACTGTCTAGTATTCATTCATTTCTCTCAGAATCACTTTCTTTAGTATTGCTTGTAGGGTCTCCTAGCATTGAATTCTTTTAATTTTTGTGAGTCTGTGAATGCCATAATTTCTCCTTTGTTTATGAAGGATAGTTTTGCTAGATACAGAATTTGCGGTTGGCATTCTTTTTACTTTAGCAGTTTGAATATATTATCCCATTGTTTTCTGATCTCCATTTATGATAAGAAGTCAGCTATTATCTTATTGAAGATCAGTTAAGTGTGATGAGTTTTTCTCTTGCTGCTTTCAAAATTCTCTTTCTGAAGTCTGGCTTTGATAATTTTACTACTATTTGTAAATTTGAATGTCTTTGAGTTTATTCATTTATTTTTAAGACAGGGTTTGGCTCTGTTGCCCAGGCTGGAGTGCAGTGGCACAATTTCAGCTTACTGCAACCTCCACCTCCCTGGTTCAAGTGATCCTTCCACATCAGCCTCCTGAGTAGCTGGGACTACAGATGTATACCACCACGCCCAGCTACTTTTTGTATTTTTTTCGGTATAGACAGGGTTTTGCCATGTTGCCCAGGCTGATCTTGAACTCTTGGGCTCAAGCAGTCTGCCCACCTTAGCTTGCCAGAGTTTACTCTTTTTGGCATTTGTTGGTCTTCTTGCACACACACACACATATATATATATATATATATATATATACTTTTTTTTTTTTTTTTTTAGATGGAGTCTTGCTCTGTCGCGCAGGCTGGAGTTCAGTGGTGCGGTCTTGGCTCACTGCTGCAACCTCTACCTCCTGGGTTCAAGCAATTTTCCTGCCTCAGCCTCCCAAGTAGCTGAGATTACAGGCACCTGTGGCCATGCCGACTAATTTTTGTATTTTTAGTAGAGACAGGATTTCACCCTGTTGGCCAGGCTGGTCTCAAACTCTTGCCTCGTGATCTACCCACCTAAGCCTCCCAAAGTGTTGGGATTACAGGTGTGAGGCACTGCGCCCAGCCTTCCTTGCACATGTTAATATTTTTGATCAAATTTGGGATTTGGGAGCCATTAATAATTCACATATTTGTTTCCGCCCCTTTTCACTCCTCTCATTATTTTTGTTATGTTTACTAAGAATAATTCTTTTTCATTATTTTATAATACGAGAATTTATTGATAGTATTGGCTGAATTTCCTATGTAGTATTCTTGTTTTGTTGTTTGTTAAAGATGCTTGATTATAACTTATATTTCTTCTTTGACTCAGTAGTTAGTGTGATGCTTCATGTTGAGGATTTCTAGCTTTCTTTTTTCTCAAAAAAAATTATGTTTTTATTTCATTGTAATGAGGCAATGTGTGTGCTGTCATTTCCTACATGCCTAGTTTTTTATAACAACCTTATGTTGCAGGGCACATCCCTCATTCTTCTTTTTTCCAAAATTTTATCTCATTATCATGTAGTTGTTATTTTATGTGAACTATAGAAACAGTTTGTCAAGTGTTCACAAATACCATTGGAATTTAAATTGGAATGGCACTGAATTTGTAGATTAATTTTGGGAGAGCTGCCATTTTTACAATCTTCCCATACATTAATGTAATATTTTTCACCTTTTATTTAGGTCTTCACTATTTGTGTATGTATATTCTACTTATTACTTTCAATCTCACAGTTTCTGGGGAAAAAAAAAAAAAAAAAGGTCTTTGGAACTGCAATTCTGGTGGGAAAAGTACAGATGTCATCTGCATAGACTAGGGCCCATCAGTAGGGAATGTCATTCAAAATGTGTTTTGTGTTTGATCTTACCATTTCTTCTAAATGTTCCTAGAAGAGCATCCTGCATTATTTACAATGTTCTGTATTTCTGGTTTAGGTAAGTCCAGAGGTGAGAGCTGATTTGAGAAAAATGACATCAGAAGGCATTTGTTTTCAGTAATGTCAGCATCCCTTTGACCTCCTTTCCCATTTGGAAGGACTTTCTCCATCCTGAAAGCTCCTGTAGACTTGGTGCTCCTTCTTTTTAGGATTTGTACTGGTTGAAGACTTTCAAAGCCTTCAGTATATCTGGTTATGTTCTTACTAGAAAAGTATTCGAGGCTGGGCGCAGTGGCTCATGTCTGTAATCCCTGCACTCTGGGAGGCCGAGGCAAGTGGATCACTTGAGGTCAGAATTTCAAGACCAGCCTAGCCAACATGGTGAAACATCATCTCTACCAAAAATTAGCTGATCAGGGTGGTTCATGCCTATAACCCCAGCTACTCAGGAGGATGAAGCAGGAGAATCGCTTGAACCCGGGAGGTGGAAGTTGCAGTAAGCCGAGATCACACCACTGTACTCCTGCCTAGCAGACACAGCAAGACCCTGTCTCAAAAAAGAGAGAAACAAAGAAAAGTTTTCAGGGCCAGCTGGCCTGTAATCCCAGCACTTTGGGAGACCGCAGAGGGTGAATCACTTGAGGTCAGGGGTTCGAGACCAACCTGGCTAACATGGCAAAACTCCATCTCTACTAAAAATACAAAAGTTAGCTGGGCGTGGTAGCACCACCTGTAATCCCAGCTACTTGGGAGGCTAAGGCAGGAGAATCACTGGAACCTGGGAGGCAGAGGTTGCAGGGAGCCAAGATCGAACCACTCCAGCGTGGGCGACAGAGTAAGACTCCATCTCAAAAAGAAAAGGAAAAAGTGTTTGAAACCAAAGAAGATAAGAATTCTGTCCCATTCGTTAGTTTTGTTTTCATTCTAAGAGCAACTCTTTGAGAGCAAGTTGGAGGAGAACATCCAAGATATGGAGAGGGGGATCTGAATGTAGATCTTATTACAGGCATCATAGGAAGTAGAGCTGTTTAGATTTTAGGAGAACTCCAAAAAGAAGAATTTGTCTTTGCTTTGTTGTCTTCTGTCTGTTTTCAAATCTCTTATTGGGTCAGGGACCATTGTCTTTTGCTGTTTTTGAAGGCAGTCCTAATTAATAGAAAATCAGTTTTAAGGACTCTCCAAAGATGACTCTTGGAAGTGACACCTAGAGGCTTGTATGAGCACTTAGAATTGAACTTGAGAATCTCCTTGGGTGGAATGAGAATTTGGATTACTTGCACTTGAAGGTCATTTTTATTACAGAGATTCTGTGAAGGTCTCAATTGGCAAATGAGTGTGCTGCTTTACACCCCAACTCTCTGAGCCATGTTAGAGAGGTAGAGTAAGTTTTCTTAGGTAATGTCTAATTAATGGCAGAGCACCCACCAACACACATATAGCTTAATTCTCTTAAATTTGCATAGCACTTCATTGTTTCTTTGTTTTTCTTTTTTTTTTTTTTTTTTTGTAGAGATGGTGTCTGGTGTCTGGCTATGTTGGCCAGGTTGGTCTTGAACTCCTGGGTTTAAGCAGTCATTCCACCTAGCCTCCCAAAGTGCTGGGATTACAGGCATGAGCCACCAAGCCTGACCTTTAATCTTTTTTTTTAGTTAATTAATTTATTTTTGTGCTTTATCGTTTCCAGAAGCTTTTTACAAACATGATTTTATTTGACCCTTGTAACAATTTGGTTAGGAATAAGAACAGATTCACCAATATGTCTAATTTATAGGTGGAAAACAGGCTCAGAAGCTCTTTAGAATATCATGAGAAGAGGGGATCTGGGGAATTACTCAGTACAACTTCTGTATTTTGCACTTCAAGAAACTGAGTACCAAAGTTAAAAATCTGGATATTTGGTCGACGTTCTTAGATTTGTGTTAAGGGAAGAGGGTTGGATTAGATGATCTCGTGGTATGGGAGTGGGTGGTGTGTTCCTTGTATCAATTATGTAATGTAAAGTTAATTGATACAAGCTCAACATATTAGATTAAGTGGCATTTTAGCAAACATTAATGAAAGGCACCAAAGGTTTAAGGGGGAGCTTAAAACGTTAGGTAGCAGCTTGTAAAAGATATTTAAGGTCATGAGGTCCTTATTGGCCTCAAAAATACTTCCTGCTCCAGGCTCAAGGGTCAACTGGGAACAGGGCCACAATACCTGGCTAATTTTTGTATTTTTTGTGGAGATGGGGTTTTGCCATGTTGTCCAGGCTGGTCTCAAACTCCTGGGCTCAAGTGATCTGCTCACCTCAGCGACCCAAAGTGCTGGGATTATAGGTGTCAACCACCACACCAAACTGAATGAGTTACAAGTTTGTGATCTGTTTTTAGCCTTTGTCCACAGCTGTGGGAGTCACTGTTCACTTTGTGACATACGTTCTCAGAATGATGGCTCTCTTGACTATGACACAGATCATAGATTTAGAAGCTCCAGGATGGGAGGACCCCTTCTTTTGAGACCTCTTTACAATATTGAGCCAAAATATGTTTTTCTATAGCTTCAATTCATTCAGCATATTTGTATTGTACCATTACTCAAGTACATTGCTTTATTCTCACTCCTGCATATTCAGCATCTCTCCTCTCTACTGTCATTTGAGCTGCCAGGCACTGTGCTGGGTAATGGGAATATGGAGATTAATTAGACACAGTCCCTGTCCTCAAGGAGTTCTCAATCTAGTGAGAGAGATCAACATCTACGTACATGTATAAATACAACAGTATGGTATTCTCTACAATGGAGGTATGTACAAGGTACTCTGGAGTTCAAAGAAAAATCATTTTACAGAGTCTAGAAATGCCAGAGCTCAGAATCCCTGATATGTGTGTTGAGTCTTTAAAGAAATAAAGTCACCTTTTGACTAGGTGAGAAACAGGGAAAGGCTTTCTAAGCAAAAGTGTGGACATTGGAAGTAGTATGATGAGTTAGGGGAACTACAAATAGTTCTCGAAATTAGGCTGGAAATGTAGGCCAGTAATAGGACTTTGTATGGTATGCTATGGGATTTGGATTTCATTATTAGTGTTTTCAAAAAGGGGTGCTTTTAGATGATCGCTGTCAGTAATGTGGAGTATGTTCAGAAATGTTTTCCAATCTGGACAGGGAGATGAGTTAGAAGCATACTATGGTGACTAAGATGAGAAATGATGTAGGGCTGAAAGGAGTGGGAGTGGCGAAGAGGGGATCATCTCTTAAGAAGTTATAAAAATTTAGTATAAAAATTTAGTCATGCATTGCTTAGCAATGGGGACATGTTTTGAGAAATGTGTTAGGTGATTTTTGTCATGTGAACATCGTAGAGTATATTAACACAAACCTCTCTAAATGTATAGCCAGTAAACACCTAGGCTATATAATATAGCCTATTGCTCCTAGGCTGCAAACCTGTACAGCATATGACTGTACTGAATACTATAGGTAATTATAACACAGTGGTAAGTATTTGTGTACCTAAACATATCTAAACATAGAAAAGGTACAGTAAAAATGTGATATTATGATTTTGTAGGACAACTGTCATATATGAGGTTCATCATTGACCTAAACATTGTGAGGGAGCACATGACTGTATAGACATAATAGAACTTATAGAAAAATTAGGGTAACAAGAGAGGGAAAAATCAAGGCATTCTGACTTTGACAAATATGCATCCCCCTACTCCTACCCCTGACCTTGATGAAAAATACTGTCATATTCTTTAAATGAATGTTGCAATTAACTCCTTTTGGACCATGACTTGACTATACAGATTGTGCAAGATTCTTTTCTGGGAACAGCTGTATATGAAATGTTGAGTCTCAGGGAGACATCTGAATTGCAGCAGACATTTTATGGTATTGCTAAGTTGCTGGTCCTTCTCATTAGTAGCTCTCACTGTCGTATATCTCCCAAGGGTGTTTTTTTTTCTTTTTTCTTTTTTCTTTTCTTTTTTTTTTTTTTTTTTAATTAACCAAAAGTGAAAACTTTTATATGAAAGACTCAATTGAGGAAGTAGTGGCCTTTGTCATTATTGGCCACTATTGGCTTAATTGCATTAGTTGACTTACGGATCTGAAAATGTTTATGGCTATACCTCAAGTAAAAAAAAAATCCACAATTAAAAACCTAAACATATCCAGTGTTTATTTTCTCTTTTCTCAAAGCTATATAAAATCAATGTTCTTTGGGAAATTTTCCAACTAAGGCTCTGAGTACTGATATTTAGGATTTAGAGAATGTCTTTCTATGACCAGAATGGATAGTGAGGAAATTTTACGTGAGCAGTACTGGGTTTTTCAGGGGGTTTTGTGTAAACTTGCCATCTTGGAAGGCAGTCAAGGGAGGAAGAGTTAGGAAATGAGGCTCTGAGCAGTGCAGCAGAGCTATGTAAAGTGAAAGTCTGGGCCTTGGGACTAGGTAGCCTGGGCTCAGATCTGCTTTCACACTTACCAATGTGATCTTGAACATGATTCTTCACCTCCCTAGGACTTTGTTTTCTTTTATGTAAAATAGGAATGATATTTATTTTCAATGATGGGAGTATAAAATGTAAGGACTTAAAGGGACTAATTATGTAAATTGCTTAGAACAGGCCTGGAATATGCTAAATGCTGTATCAACTATTGTTTCTGACAATGGTATTGACTATGACAAGTATTAAAATAAGAGATTTGACTAGACGTACTTAAATTGTGAATGATCAGTGATGTTAGGGTTGAGAAAGAAAAACAGTAACTGACTTCAAAGTTTTCAATGGTATGCAAGTGTGAGGTCACTTCACGTTTTATTTCTCTGCCAGGTAGAGTGGGACACCAAATGAAATCAGTCCATACTCTAATCACTAATCTATTGCCTTTGCTCTTAGTTCTAAATAGAAAGCTGTTGAAAAGTTTTTGTATTACACCTGAATAAAGGTTATCCTGAAAACAAAAAAAATGCATTAGACTTCGTCAAAACTGGATTGGAAACCCGATTCAACTGCTTACTGGCTGTGTGATTTAAACTTATTGAACCTCAGTTTCTTCCTTTAATATAACCATTAATTTTCAGAGTTTCCATTGAAGATACTTTTGTTAAGTGTTTGTCATAGGCACTCTATACATTAATTACAGCTATTATTGTTAGATCTTGGGACACCCAACATGTGACAAAAACAACAGCAAATCCTGGTGCCTAGGAGGACTTCATGGATCCAGCAGCAACCTGGAGTGGTGCTCCTCTGAAGAAATCCTACTCGGATGGATATAATACAACCTGCTAAGTGTCCTAGCACTTAGCAGGTTGTATTATCATTGTCCGTGTCTATGGCTCTCGTCTACCAGACTTTAAATTCCTTAAGGGAAAGGACAGTGCCTTATTCATCTTTGTATTCGCAGTGCCTAATCCGGTGCACATTGTAGGCCTCATTAAATGTTTGTTGAATGAAAAAATGAATCATCAACAGACATTAATTGGGCGCCTGCTCTGTGATCTCCATGGGCTCAGCTTGTCCCCGCCAGTTGCCAACAACGTCCAAGCTCTCTTCAGAATGCTTACTCCTGATGCTTATTCCTGTCTTCTAATTCTTTTGTTGAGAACTTTTCCGTGTAGTGTAATGATAGCAAATTACACTTCATCTCAAGTACCATCTCCAATTGTTTGAGAATGCCTGCCCTGATTATGTTTTATAAAAAAATTCTGAAGCCAGGTCTTATCTCAGTGTGAAAGAGAGATATAACTATTTAGTGATGTCTGCTGAGGGTGAAAGAAGGGGGATTAGCAGCACAAGCGCCTCATATGTCATATTTGCTATTGTGTTTTCTATGAAATACTTCATTTCTATGCCTGCAGTTTAGTCTTGGCTACTTGCTGATGTTGCATGGCTGCTGCTGCTACTATAATTGCTGCTAGTTGCTCCTTGGGTTGGACCAGAGTGCTCATTGTCTGAACAGAAACCTCATCCTCATAGTCTGAGGTTTGCTCCTGTGGCCGATATTTAAAGTTTTCCCCTTTCAACTTTACCCCAGCTATCCCCTTACCTGCACTGACAGGTAAGCCTCCACTTTCCTGTTCACCTTTCACCAGGTTCATATTTTCCTTATGTTATTTAGTGTACTTGATCATTATTTAGTGAAAAGCTTTTCTGGTTGTAGATATGACAACCAGAACACAAGTTAAAACCACTTCTTCAGGGCCTTACAGTGAATCATTTAACATGAGAAAAAAATTGAGTGTGTTTGCAGACCATGGGCAGAAGGAATTGAGAATGAGGTAATTGTAGATGTGAGGAAGAAAGAGATAATAGAAGATGGAATAAGATCTTGAAAGATGAGTCAGGTGAAGCTGGAAGGGTGAAATTTATGGCTCTAGAACACATGCAGTTGGAGGGTTAGCCTTAGATAACTGGAACTACCTCTTTGCTGGAGCACAGAGATAGGGATAGGCTTAAGAAAGAGGATTTGGCAAGGGTAGTGAAGATTTGTAATTGTAGAGGTGGGTGATGGGGAGGACGCTGACCAGGAACAGGAATATGGAGACAAAAGCTTCTGGAACAGAAAGACTAGAGGGCTGGATATGAACTAGAGTCTCTAAGGAATGTTCAAGACAAAACACTGGAGTGAGACCATTAACAGGAGAGTTTATGATATATCAAAGTAAGAAATGAGTTTGAAACTGGGTGAGAAACTCAGGAAAATAGAAAATGGTTTTGGGGCATTGTCACAAGCAGTGTTTCGTTGCCTTGATTGATTGACGGGTGGATAGCTAGCAAGAGAGGAGTTATACAGAAATGGATTTAAGAATCCAAACTAAGGCCAGGCACGGTGGTTCACGCCTGTAATCCCAGCATTTTGGGAGGCTGAGGGGGGCGGATCACTTGAGGTCACGATTCAAGACCAACCCAGCCAACATGGTGAAACCCTGTCTCTACTAAAAATGCAAAAATTAGCTGGGTGTAGTGGCACACACCTGTAATCCCAGTTACTCAGGAGGCTGAGGCAGGAGAATTGCTTGAACCCAGGAGGTGGAGGTTGCAGTGAGCTGAGATCCTGCCTACTGCATTCCAGCCTGGGTGAATGGGTGACAGAGCTAGTCTGTTTAAAAAAAAAAAAAAAAATCTAAACTGGACATGGAAGGAAGTAAGGTCAGGAGTGGCCCCAGTCTGGGCCAAAAAGAGACTTTAATGTGAACAAGGCGAGGACTGCGTAATTGGAAAACTGGAGTGATAGGACCTGTAATCACAGTAGACTTTGGAGTGTTAGACTTCAAGACTAAAGTGGTTAATATACCTGTGAAGCTAGGATGTCAGATGATCATTTACATGACTATTATAGTAACCCAGGATTGTAGTAGAAGCTGGGCTTAGACTGAACCCTGGGCCAGGTACAAAAGTCTTCAGTGACTTTGAAGAATGACTTGGAGGTTGGCATATGACAACTGTGCAAATACTAGAGAAGACTGTAAGTGGGATAGTAGATGAGCCTTAGAAGAGTAGTGATTCCTTCTTTTGTTGAGTATTTGCTCTATGCCTGACACCTTGCTGTATGCTATCTGTTCACCTCTTTTGGATCTGTCACTCTTCAGGAGTGGGAGAATGAGCAACAATTCCTGGTGAGGACAGCTAGGGGAGCCGTTGGCCCTTGGCACTGCTGGAATCTTGTGGTCATCTCAATTTTTCAAAAGAGCTCAGGCTGGTCAGCTTGAAGTAGCATAAAGAGATTTATTTAGGATCTAAATTTTTCCTTGATCATGACCTAAGTTTGTTACATGTTACAAGTGTGTTGGCCATGTTCCATAATGTACTTTGGCTTCAGAGCCTCTGAGTTGAGGAGGGAGCTAGTGCTGCTCTTAAACAAACAAACAAAAAGCCTAGTCATAGTACACATATATTGATTAACCAGAACAAGACACAATGTTATTAATTAATTCAGCTTTTTAGGATAAAGGGTAGACAAAAGAAAGCTCACATCAATAGGTGAGTAACAACCACTTTGTAAAAGTCATTCTAGGGTCAGAATACATCTAGTTTAGTGGTCCATATTGTAGAATTTCCCTGTGCTGTTAGGGAAGAGGGCTGGAAATTGAGGCAGAGAAATGGCCTTAAGGACTTGGAAGGTAAACCTTAGGAGAAGAGAGTCTATAAAACCTTTGACATGGCATGCAGACATTTTTCTTCTGAGTATATTTTACTGGGGAGACGATCCATGTCTTTTATATTTTTCAAATGATTCAATATTCCAAAAGAAGTTTTAAAACCACTGTGTTAAATTGATCAGGCCCTCAGACAACCCAACCCCTTTGTAGGGGCTGCTTTATATTTATTCCTCAGGAGGAGCTGGTAGAAGACTTCATGTGAGGGAGAAGAAAAGGAAAGAAGTAGCAGGGGATGACTATAGCCTTTCTTCATCTCAGCTTCACGAAGCATCATTCAACAAAGGGATCACTCTACTGAGATCCTCTCCAGTCCACAGGTTGCTATTTTCAAATGCATGCTTAGATTTCTCTTTTCTCCTCTTTTCAGAAGTTATTATACTCACGGATATGTATATGTGAACAGTTATTTCCCATACAGCTCCCCATGTTTACAGAAAAAAAAATCCTTAAAAGACGGAGAGTACTTGGTCTGTTAGGTCTTCAGTAATGTTGTGGACCCCCACTGCTGGAATATATGCCACCAGAGATGGGTTTGGATTTCAGCAATAAATGACCCAGCTTCATAGAAGGAAAGTAGTCAGCTGATTTGAAAGTAACCCAATCCTTGTGCTCATATTTGCTTATGACTAAGACATATCACTGATAAGATCAGTAAAAGCTATAACTTTCTCCTTCCACCAGCACTTTCCCATGTATATGCCATTGGGAGTCACCCTCTTCTTTCATTTGCACTTTCTTCCCATCACTTAAGACTCAGAGAGGCATGAATGCTAAGGTTGAGGTTGAATTTGTCATAGTTACTGCTGGAGTTGAAAAATACTCAAATTGATTACTCTGATGCCCGCTTCTTACCTGATCTCATGTCAGCCATTGGAGATGTAGCAACTTTGTAGACTCCAGCCCCAGGATTTATGCTTGATGTCTCAACTGGTTATGAAATACCAAGAGGAGGGCTTTCCCCATCCCAGGTCCCCCTTCTGATTTGGTCATTAGATATGTCCTTGTTTTAGGACTTATAGTAGATATGAACAAAAACAATATCAGAAGTCCTGGTTAGTTTTTGTCTCTCTTGAGGATGGGCAAGATAGGTTATAAGGGAAGTGGAAATTTTTGTGCATTTCAAATACATTCTTTTTTTTTGGAGGTGGAGCCTTGCTCTGTTGCCCATGCTGGAGTGTAGTAGCGTGATCTCGGCATCTCTGCTTACTGCAACCTCTGCCTCCTAAGTTCAAGCAATTCTCCTGCCTCAGCCTCCTGAGTTGCTGGGACTACAGACACGTGTCACAACACCTGGCTAATTTTCGTATTTTTAGTAGAAATGGGGTTTCACCATGTTGGCCAGGCTGGTCTCCAACTCCTGATCTCAAGTGATCTGCCCACTTGGCCTCCCAAAGTGCTGGGATTACAAGCATGAGCCACTGTGCCTGACTCAAATACATTCCTAATGAATCCCCAGGACACCTTTGGTCACACCTGTTACCTTATCCTGACTCTTGCCTCATTTTTCTTTTCTAGAGTCATTCCAGTGAATTTCTTGCTCTGACTGACCTTCCGTTTCTTTCCCCACCTTGATGAGTTTCAGTAGGTCTCTTTTGCTTTCTCTCATCCTCAGCCATTTGTCTCTAATAAGCCCCCATCTGGAAGGAGTTTTATTGTGAATGAGTAAATGAAACCTTAGAGACTGTTGCAAATTACATTCATATTGCCCTTGGATATAAAAAGAGAGGCAGATGCATTTGCTTTTGGGGTCTTAGTCATGAATTCTTTGCCTAGGCCAATGTCCAGAAAAGTTTTTTCTGGTTATACTTTAGAAATTTCATGGTTTCAGGTCTTAGATTTAAGCCATTGTTCTATCTTGAGTTGATTTTTGTGTAAGGTAAGAAAGGTGGATTCAGTTTCATTCTTCTACATGTGGGCTATCTAGTTTTCCCAGCACCATTAAGTAGGGTGTCCTTTCCCCAGTTTATGTTTTTGTGTGCTTTGTCAACGATCAGTTGGTTGTAAGTATTTGGCTGTATTTCTGGGTTCTCTATTCTGTTCCATTGGTCTATGTGTCTACTTTTATACCAGTACCATGGGTACACTAAAATCTCAGACTTCACCACTGTACAATTCATCCATGTAACCAAAAACCACTTGTACCCCAAAACTTACTGAAATAAATATTTTACAAAATAGGAAAGAGGAGGTGGCTATGAAATTCCAAAATGGAGTTACAAATGTTTGACCTAATTTAATGGATATTGGACTAAGAATCTTACATGAATGAGGCAAACCTGTGATCTCTGATACTTGTAAGTGAAGTCAAGAGTGAACTTACTGTCCTTAGGAATGGAGGGAGGGAAGGAAAAGAGAAAAGTGAGAGATGTCATAAAATCTGTTACTTCAATAGATTTGGAGTAATCCTTTGAAGCAGGCAGTGAGACTTACTTCATAAATCCATAACTTTTTAATGTGGATTGGAGAGAAGTTGTTGCACTGTAATACCTCTGCTGCTACCTGTGACAGTCATTGCCAGCCACTATTCTCATGTCAAGCTGCCCTTGAGGAAGTTTCTCTTGACCCAATTTAGAAACACCCCAAAACAAGATTTGTAACTTAGAGGAATTCTTTGATTCTGTAACAAGGGGTCTGTGGCCTCCCTTAAAGGGACCAAGTACACAGGAGATAGTACAAGCAGTACTAAATAGCTAGTTTAAAAAAGTGGATAGGTGAGATGAGACAGGGACAGTGGACAGGATGGCTCCAGGCATACCCAAACACCACATGTGGCATAAGGAAATAGTACAATGAAAAGTCTATTCTTGGACCTACTACTTGTCATTCCCCAGGGCATGATGGAATATCTAAAATGAAAAGAGCTGCTTTGGAGAAGGATTGCAAAAGATTCTTTCATAGACGAGATTTAGAAGAGGGGAAACTCCCAATTACATAAGGTGGGCATTATAGGTTTTAAAAACATTGGTTCCCTATATGGGTCCTGGAGATCGATCCCAGTATCAGTCTATGGCTTACTAAGCCAGTTTAACTGAAAGATTTAATGCACTTGGAGGGATGCGGCCACTGCACTCTCACTTTGGCAAGTGTTTATCACCAGTGAGTGCAGTACCTAAAGGAGCAAGAGGACAATAAGCACCCAGTGGACAACAGTGTGACATTTTGAGTGAAGATAGCAACTGAAAAGATCGTGGGCTTAGCTAGATTGAGCTGGGCTTGTTTTTTTTTTTTAATTAAAAAAATGTTTTCCTTCATGATAAACGTAACAGGCGATTGTTGTTAAAAAATAAAGTGGAAAGTATGAATTAGAAAGTAAATAATATGTATAATTTCATAAGCCAGAAAACAATAATTTGTAACATTTGGGTGTATGTCCTTTCAGTCTTTTTAAAAATTATGTATATAACACAGTTTTATAACAAAATGGACATCATATTGTATATGTTGTTTTATTATCTAATTTTTTCATTTGAAAATTCACAAGCATATTTCCATGTTATCATTCTTTGAAAAATACAGTATTAAGTGCTACATAATATATGTATTTAACAGTTTATTTAGATGATATGTTATTGCACATTTTGATTATCAAGTTTACTTATAAAATGTAATGAAGAACATCATTGTACATTAACCTTTATGCGCATCTATAATTAATTTTTTAGAATAAAGTTCCAGAATTAAAATTATTTGGTTTGGATGATGAGAGCATTTATTAGAACATCTGACAGTGGTGTTGAATTTTCCTCAATACAGTTGTGCAAATCACATTCCCACCAGTGGTGTATAAATGTGAATATTCCTCCATACATTCATCAAAACATGACCTTTCTATTTTTGTAAATCTCTGCTAATTTAATAGGTAAAAAATACCTTTATTGCTTTAAAATTTTTATTTCTAATTTACACACAGTAAAATTCACTCTTTAGTGAATGGTTCTATGGGTTTTGTCAAATGCACAGTCATGTATCTACCCTACTACCATACAGAAAAGTTCTGTCACTTTAATAATTTCTCTTGGTGGCTCTTTCTGTATTCAACCCCTTGCCCCATACTCAATCTCTGGAAACCATCAATTTGTTCTTCATCCCTATGGTTTTGCCTTTTTCAAAAGGTCATATAAATGGAATCATGCAATTTGTAACCCTTTTTGTCTGGCTTCTTTTACTTAGTAAAATGCTGTCAAAATTCTCCCATGTTTTGTGGATAAATATTTCATTCCTTTTTATCACTTTTAGTACTTCATTGTGTACATGTACCACAGTTTTATTATCCGTTCACTAACTGATGAACTTGTAAGATGTTTCTAGTTTTGGTGAATATGAACAAATTTGCTATAAACTTTCAGGTACAAGTTCTGTATGACATAAATTCTCATTTTTATAGAGTAAATGCTTTGGAGTGGGAATGAGTGCCAGACTTATCTAAAGTTTCCCTATCATTTTGCATTACAATCACAAATACATGAGAGTTTCAGTAGCTTCATATCTTTACTAGTATTTGGTAATTTGGTCTTATACCAAATTATATATGTATATATATGTATATATATATATATACATATATGTATAAAATACCAAATTATATATATATATATTCATTGAAATTTTAATCATTGTTAGAATTTGTAATTCCCTAATGATACATGGTATTATCTTTTTCTGTTTATAATTGACACACAATTGTACATGTTTATGGGATACAATGTGATGTTTTAGTACATGTGTACATTGTATAATGATCAAATCAGTATATCACTTCAAACCTTATGAGGATCTTAAAGATAATATATTTTTGCAAAGTTTCTGTTCAGATCTTTTGCTCCACTTTTTATTGAATTGTTCCTTTTCTTACTGTTTTTAGATTTTTAAAAAATATATTGATACAAGTCCTTTGTCAGATACATTATTTAGAAATAGGTTTTCCTAGTCTGTGGTTTGTCTTTTCATTCTTTGAACGCTGCCTTTTTTAGAGCAAAAGTTTTAATTTTGATATGATTCACTTTATCAATTTTTTTACTTTTGATGTGCTTTTGATATACAATGTAAGAACTCTTGTCTAACCCAATGTCATGAAGATTATCTCATATTTTCATCCAGGAATTTTATAATTTTAAGTTTTACATTTATATGTATGATCCTTTTTAAATAAAGGTTTGTATAAAGTTTAGCTGTGGGTCAGGGTTCAATTTTTAAAATATGGCTATCTAATTGTTCTAGCATCAGTTAAAAGATTGTTTCTTTTTTATTGGATTGCTTTTGGACTTTTGTGAAAAACAACCTAATCATATTTGTTTGGGTCTAATTCTGGGCTGCCTATTCTGTTTCATTGCTATCAATTCACAAGTATCACACTTTCCTAATTACTTTATAGGAAATCTTAAAATTAGATAGTATGTACAACTTCATCCATCTCAAAAATCATGTTGATTACTACTTTGCTTTGCCATATAAATTATAAAACTGTTACTTTCTGTAAAAAACTCTGCTGCTAGGGTATCTATTGAGATTGAGTTAGCTCTATGGATGAATTTGAAGAAAATTTCCATCCTCACAATATTTTGTCTTTAGGCCACAAATGTGGTATAGCTATATATTTATTTTGGTCTTTTTTTTTTTTTTTTTTCCACTTTCAGTATACAGATCCTGGACATATTTTATATTTATACCAAATGCTTTATACATTTTCTACTGTTGTAAATGATAGCGGTTTTTAAATTTTCAAACATTTGTTACTGGTATATAGAAATAAAATTACTTTTTAAAAATGTAATGGCATTTATTGTTTTTCAATTTAATAAAACACATCTAGACAACACAGTGATTAAAAATGTTGACAGTTGGGACAATGTAAATATAAAGGTAAAGATCACAATTTTTACCTTGATAATATAAAAGTAAAAATGTAGTAGACAGTATATGGGGACAGAAAAGGAAGTGAGTAGGAAGGGCAGAGTGGGAATATTAATAGGATCATCTTTTATAGAGAGAACACACTCATGTGATTGAACAACAAATAGGTATATATCCATCTGAAAGTCACTTTTGGTATGTTGACCTTGTATCCTGCAATTTTGCTAAACTCGTTAATTATAGGAAGTTTTATGTATATTTCTTGGCATCTTCTACATACAATGGTATCTGTATAGTTTACTATTTACATGTGAATGCTGATAGTTTAATTTCTTCCTTTCCAATCTGCTTGCTTTTTATGTCTTCTTGAAATACTGCATTGGCTAAGACTGGCAGTAAGAAGCTAAGGGGAGTGTTTGGAGCACGTGTTTGCCATCTCTGATCTTAGTGGGGCCTGGGGGGAGTGTTCAGTATTTAATTAAGTATGATATTAGCTATAGGTTTTTTGGTAGATATTCTTTAACAGTTTAAGAAAATTTCCTACAATTACTAGATTTCTCAGAATTGTTTTAAGATCATGAATTAATAATTCAATTTTGTTAAATAGTTTTTCTGTATCCATTAAGATAATCATGTGTTTTTCTTTGTCATTATAGCCCATTGCATTGATTGATTTTCTTTATTAAGGTGTATTCATTCATGGGGATTTTTTGGGGGGAGGCGGGGAGGTAGTACCACTTTATTCAGTGTTGTAGGAAATTTCAGGTTACTTCTTAAAACCAAAACCTGGGGAACCTGGCCAACATAGTGAAACCCCATCTTCACAAAAAATTATGAAAATTAGCCAGGTGTGGTGGCACATGCCAGTAATCCCAGCTGCTTGGGAGGCTGAGGCAGGAGAATCGCTTGAACTCGGATGGTGGAGGTTGCAGTGAGCCAAGATCGCACCACTGCACTCTCATCTGGGCAATAGAGTGATACTCTGTCTCAACAACAACAACAACAAAAACAAAATCAAACAAAACCTGTCAGGTCATAGGTTCTTTCCCCTTCTTCCTTTCCTTTTCCTCTCTGTCACCCAAGCTGGATGGGAGTGGAATCCAGTAGTGTGATCATGGCTCACTGCAGCCATGACCTCCTTGGCTTAAGCGATCCTTCTGCCTCAGCCTCCTGAGTAGTTGGGACTACAGGCATGCACTACCATGCCTGGCTAATTTTTTAATTTTTGTAGAGACAGGGTTTTGCCATGTTGCCCAAACTGGTCTCTTAACTCCTGGACTCAAGAGATCCACCCACCTAGGCCTCGCAAAGTGCTGGGTCTATAGGCGTGAGCCACTGCACTGTGCCCAGGTTACTTCTTAAAAACTGGCCAGGTGTGGTGACTCACACCCATAATCCCAGCACTTTGGGAGGCTGAGACGAAAGGATTGCTTGAGCTCAGGAGTTCAAGACCAGCCAGGCTAAAATAGCAAGACTCCAGCTATTGGGGAGGCTGAGGTGGTTAAATTGCTTGAGCCTGAGAGGTTGATGCTGTAGTGAGCCATGATTGCACCACTGCACTCCAGCCTGGGTGACAGAGGGAGATCCTGTCTCTAAAAGGAAAACACACACACACACACAATAAATGAAAAATTCCCAAAGTAACAAAGCAGGAAGTAATAATTCTATGATCCAAAAAACAAAGAGTGGTCCTTCAGTTGGAGGGAGGAAGAGTCAGTTAGGTTACTCACACAGATTCGGAGAAACCAGAGTTGAGGTTTGTGTGGCTTCTAGGAGTTAAGTTCTCCACCTAAGGCAATTAAGGGATAACTAATTGTACTTAAGGGATAATTAGTAGTTCTAGAAAAAAGAAAAAGGTTGATTGGGAGAAGGGACCTAAGGAGGGAGGATGGTCCATCACTTAATATTAAATTGCCTCCCTACACTATGTGGCTGAGTATCATGGACCTTCCTTTCTGCCCCTTTGAGTTCCCACTCTTAACAAAGCTGGAAAGCACACGCTTGTATTTCATTCATACAGGCATGTGCACTGCCCCTCAGGGTCCATAGCTGTTCAGTATGGCAAAGGGCAGACTTGCTTTCTTTTCTACTTTGCTGCCTTGATGAGGTTAACACACTGGAATGAATGAAAGAGGAGTGCAGGACATCTGCCAAAGTCCAAGGAATGAGAGTATATGAAACAGTTGGGAAAAGGATTGACATTTCAGGAAGTTGACCTTCAACTGTTTACAGGTATTTAATCTGATGCTTCCCTCAAGACCTGACTGCTTTTTCTGGAGGCAGAGAGGCCAGGCTTAGAGTTGTACCGGCTCCTCCAGACCACCCCCCCTCTCTCCCCAGGGCCCATCAGGCGAGCGCCTGCAGAAGCTAGAGGCAAGTCCCAGCTTTCCTTGTATAGCTGATTATGCCTTGAGACATACTCCATTTGCGGGATTCTCCTGTGCTCCAGTTCACCAACTTCTGCTGATGGCTCAGAGCAGGGTAAAGCTTCTCCTAGATAATCTCTCCCCCCAAATTGAGTCCTCAGGGACAGTTATTAATTGAATAACCTCCAGGTTATCTACTTTGGGAAATGCAGGAATGCTATAAACTGAATTACTTTCCAGCAGTGGCAGAAGCCAGACACCTTGAAATCAATTGTCCTTCATTCTCCAGAGTTCCCAAGTGGCATTTCAGAGCTCAAGAATTTACTCTTCCATCCAGATGTTCCTCTCACACTAAGTCACCCACCCCAGGTCTTAGCAACAGATATCTCCAAGCCAACCACCCTAATGAAAAATGCAGGTTTCCACACCAGTTTTCCACACCAGCTCTCCAATCATTAAAAGAACACATGCCCCCATGATGCACCTGGGTTATCACAAAAAAAATTACATTTATATAAAGTAAAAAACATAATGTGGAACAAACATATACATATACATGTATATTGTTAGAATTCAAGTGAATGTATAGTTTTCAAGTGTGTAAATAAATTTCATAGCACTACAAAAATACAAGTCATCTGAGAAGTTTACAGTGGTCCCCATTACTATAGGAGATAATAAAATAAAATAGCTATAGATAATTAAAAGCTAGGGCCAGGCGCGGTGTAATCCCAGCACTTTGGGAGGCCGAGGCGGGCTGATCACAAGGTCAGATCGAGACCATCCTGGCCAACATGGTGAAACCCTGTCGCTACTAAAAATACAAAACTTAGCTGGGTATGGTGGCATGTGCCTGGAATCTCAGCTACTCGGGAGGCTGAGGCATGAGAATCGCTTGAACCTAGGAAGTAGAGGTAGCAGTGGGCTGAGATTGCAGTACTGCACTCTAGCCTGGTGACAGAGTGAGACTCTGTCTCAAAAAACAAACAAAAAGCTAATTAGATACATCAAGTTGCAGTATCATCCATACCACAGCAAACAAAATCCTGAAGAGGAATTCTACTGCCAGTCATCTTGACTTTTAACCTCAATATAACAAGAACATACATAAAAGAGATTACCAATTTAGTAAATGCTATCATCTCATACCCCATTCACACCATTGGCCTGTGATATTCTTCCCTTGGGAGAGCGTCAAGATTTGATGAGATTCTATTACAACTTGTAGAAAAAACGAGCAACACAGAAACATTCCAATTCCAATCTTAGGTGAATTCCAATGAAATTCCCTGAAGAACTGAACTAGTGCTTTTAATTAAGGGGAAAGGTACCCTAGTTTTTTTTAAAAAAATATATGTCTTTAAATCTAGTTTTAGAAACATAGCAATTGGCTGCTTGTGGTGGCTCATGCTTATAATCTCAGCATTTTGAGAGGCCGAGGAGAGAGAATTGCTTAAACCCAGGAGTTCAAGACCAGCCTGAGCACATAAGGAGACCCCCATCTCTAAAAAAAAAAAAATTTTTAAGCTGGGCATGGTGGAATATGCCTGTGGTTCCAGGTACCTGAAGACTCTGCCTCAAAAATGAATGCATAAAATACAGCAATCCAAAAACATGACATCTTCTTTCTCTTCACAATTTTATAACAAGGGGGTAAGATGCCTGCGAATTGATTCATTATGAAAAATGCCTTCCTTCTTCCCCAGGACAGTAAGAGGGTTTTCACCTTCACTGTTCTTAGCCATGTCATTCTTCCCCGTCACCAGAGAAAGCAAAGAAGACTCTTGTTATTGTGCTTCTTGCTCTCTTTGGTTTCTTTTGCAGCTTCCAAATTTTCTGGAGCCATGTTTTCTCTAATGTCCCCACAGACAAGTGGTTGGTAGGATGGCAGAGACATGGATTTCAGAGAGTTACTGGTGAAAGGCTCAAAGAGCCACCTGTCATAAGACATCCCACTTCTTTCCTCAAGTTCCTTCCAAGACTGAGCAGCCAGGTTTTTGGTAGATGAGAACAAATGCTTCTTTGTGAAGCCCTGGGGCTTCAGGTAGGAAAAAGGACTGCTGTACTTGTTCTCACCTTTGGCTTCTGGTTGCTCCAGCTTAACGTGGTTTCCACTGATACAGACATTAGGAAAGGACTTCATTCTTAAACGAAGACCGCCAAGAAAGGAAAGTCCTTCCATTTTGGGAAGGGTGACATTGATTTCATTCAGCTGCTTAAGATATGTACTTGCTATTGTCTTGTGAGACATGACATCCAAAGCTGAAGAGGAGTCCCTTTCATTGTTGTCACTGTCCCACTGGGACTGAAAGTCTCCCAGATGAAGCAGCACTTTGGCTTCAAAGTTGGCAGAGCAGACATGGACCAGGAAAACAGTGTTTTCTGCAAATTAGACTTGGAAAACAAGGTCTTGATCCTTCTTATCTTTGGATGAAGACTAATCATCACTGTCAACTGAAGGTACAGTACTGGAGACTATGGCAGAGGCAGCATCTGATGTGCTATCCATATTCTTTCCCTTGATCTTGTCTTTAAGTTTTCCAAATGGATTATGAGGCTTGTCTTTGATGAAAAGGTCAAACATGCTGGCAGCCATGTTGTTTCTCAAAAACTGAATGTCAACCTCAATTTTTCCTCTTTATCCTTCTTTCCTGGTTTGGATTTCAAGGTATACCACTGCATCTTCCTGCTGCCCTAGTCTGGGTGCAGCTCCTGCAGGTCCACCTTGGCAAGGCCCAGGAACAGTAGCAGCAGCAGCTCAAAGGTGGCCTCCTCCAGCCACACAGGTGTGCCCAGACTGCGCTCTGACACTGAGGTGGCATACTTCTCCTTGCCCACCTGAATCACTGGGTACATGTTGCTTGTACCCTCAGGCTTTTGGCCCTCAGCCCCTGGCCCTATGCCTGCAACACTGTCACCTGCACGTGGATTGGGAACCACATAGCCCCCGGACCCGCTAAGGGCATTAAGAACAGGATGATGATGGCTTGGCTGACTGATGTGAGAAGATTGCCATGACCCATGGCCTCTATGGCTGTCCTACCACCAGAAAATTCATAATGTTATGCAGGCATTACCACTACCTAGTTCCAGAACATTGCCATCACCCCCAAAAATCCTGCATCCATTAAGCAGTAAGCCCTATTTTCCCCCATCCCTGTCAACCACTGATTTATGTTCTGTCTCTATGAATTCCCCTGTTCTGGGTAATTCATGTAAATGGAATAATACAACAGATGCGTTTTTATCATGGGTTTCTTTAACTTAGGATGTTTTGTAGGGTAATCCATATATAGCATGTATCAGTACTTCATTCATTTTTTTTGAGATGGAGTTTCATTCTTGTTGCCCAGGCCGAAGTGCAATGGTGCGGTCTCAGCTCACTGCAACCACTGCCTTCCGGGTTCAAGCAACTCTCCGGCCTTGGCCTCCCAAGTAGCCAGAATTACAGGTGCCCGCCACCAGGCCCAGCTAATTTTTTTGTATTTTTAGTAGAGACAGAGTTTTACCATGTTGGCCAGGCTGGTCTCAAACTCCTGACCTCAGGTGATCCACGTGCCTCAGCCTCCCAAAGTACTGGGATTACAGGCATGAGCCACCATGCCCAGCCTTCATTCATTTTCGTGGAGAAAAATTTTATTATATGAGTATACCACATTTTGTTTATCCATTTATCCATTGATTGGTTGTTTCTACTTTTTTGTGGCTACTATGAAAAATATTGCTGTGAACATTTGTATACAAGGTTTCAGTGGACACAAGTTTTTATTTTTCTATATAAAAATATATACCTAGGAGTAGAATTGCTGAGTCATATTGTAATTCTGTTCAAATTTTTGAGGAACTTCTCAACTGTTCTCCATTGTGGCTGTGCCATTGTATATTCCTACCAGCAATGTATGAAGTTATAAATTTCTCCACATCCTCACAGCACTTATTTTCTGTTTTTCTTTTTGATTACAGCCATTTGTAAAGTGGTATCTCATTGTGATTTTATTTTGCATTTCCCTAAATGATTAATGATATTAGCATCTTTTCATGTGCTTATTGGCCATTAGTATATTTTCTCTGAAGAAATGTCTATTCAAGTATTTTGCAGTTTCTAAATGAGTTATTGTCTTTTTGTTGTTAGGTTGTAAGAATTATATTCCGGATAACAGATCCTTTAGATATGTAATTTGCACATGTCTTGTCCCATTTTGTGGGTTGTCTTTTGTCATTTTACTTTATTTTTTATTATATTGCTTTTGTTTTGGTATCATTACTGAGAATTCATTGTCAAATTAAAGGTCATTAAGAGTTACTCTTATTTTTTCTTCTATAATTTTTAGTTTTAGCTCCTGTATTTAGGTCTGTAATCAATTACACTTAATTTTCAATATAATGTGAGGAGTCCAGCTTCATTATTTTACATGTATCTATGCAATTGTCCCAAAGTGATTTTTTGAAAATTATTATTTTCTGATTGTATGATCCTGACACCATTGTAGAAATTCAATGGAATATATGTATGAGTTTATTTCTGCAGTCTCAATTCTATTCTATTGTTCTAAATGTTTATCTTTATGCCAGTACCACACTATTTTGATTATTGTAGTTTTGTAATAAAATAGTCAAACATTTGGCAGATTCATCAAGACAAAAAGAAAAGTATAAAGAAATAATTTTATGAAATAAAAGGGGGAACATATTGAGAAACACCATAAAGATTAAAAAGATTAAGAGACAGTGTTAACAATTTATGCCAATAAGATTGAAAGTTTAGAGGAAAGAGACAAATTCCTGGCAAAATATAAATTATCAAAACCTACTCAAGAAAAAAATAGAAATCTTATATAGTCACAAGGCATTAAATAGGTATTCAAATCTTCCTAGAGACCCAAATATATGCTTTCTGCCAGTAACTCACTGTAAATAAAAAGAAAAAGATAATATATTATGCAAACACTAGTCAAAAGAAAGCTGGAATGACAATATAAACAAAAGTGGACTTCAGAAGAAGGAATATTATCAGGGAGAAAGATGGCACTTCTTGGCAAATCACCCTCTGATAAAGACATAACAATACCAGAAGTAAAACTTGACAGAATTGCAAGGGGAAATTGACAAATCCACAATTATATTTGGGATTTCAATACTTTACTCTTAATAATTAATTAAAAATTAATTTGAGCTAAATAAATTCTCTAAAAAGTTAATAAGGATAGATCTGAACAACACTAGAATCAACTTGTCCTAATGTCCTATAACCAAAAGTAGTAGAATTCACAATTTTTGCAATTACACATGGAATGTTCACCAAAATAAACCATATCCTGATTTATAAAATAAACTAAGAGACTGGTTTCTCTCATTTAGCAATATGAATTTAAATTTCCCCATGTCTCTTCATGGCTTTATACCTCATTTCCTTTTATTGCTGAATAATGTTTCATTTTGTGGATGGGACATAAAATGTTTATTTGTGTACCTATTGAGGGACACCTTGGTTGCTTCCAAGTTTTGGCCAATATTAATAAAGCTGTTACAAACATTCATTTGCAGGTTTTTGTGTTATCATGAATTTCTACTCATTTGGTTAAATACCTGGGAATATAATTGCTACACAGTATGGCAATCTTGTTTAGTTTTGTAGGAAACTGCAAAGTGTCTTCCAAAGTGGCTGTATCATTTTGCATTTCCACTAACAGTGAATGGGAGTACAGCATTTGGTGTGGTCAGTGTTCTAGATTTTGGCTATTTTATCAGGTACATAGTAGCATCTCATTGTTGTTTTAATTCACAGTTCCCTAATAATATATGAGGAGACTTCAAAAAATCATGGAAAATGGAATTAAAAGTTAAAAATAAAAATATAAACTTCTTAACATAAGCCCCATGAAGTTCAAGACACTTTTTAAGCAATGATACCAGCCATTTGGTCTATCCCTAAAGAACTGAGGGTCCTGAGAACTTAATCAAGTTAATGAAGTCTTTTTTACATTATGAACTGAAGAAAAATGAGTGCAGTTTAAAGATTTATTAAGATTATGAAACAAAAAGAAGTCAGAAAGAGCCAAATCAGGACTGTAAGGTGGATGAATGCCTAATGGTTTCCCATCAAAGCTCTCACAAAATTGCCCTTGTTTGATGATAGGAATGCGCAGGAGTGTTGTGGTGGGGAAGGACTCTAGTGAAGCTTTCCCAAGTGTTTTTCCGCTAAAGCTTTGGCTTTCCCAAAACACTTTCATAATAAGCAGATGTTATTGTTCTTTGGCCCTCCAGAAAGCCAACAAAAAAAATTCCTTAAACATTCCCAAAAATCATTGCCATGACCTTTGCTCTTAACCAGTCCACTTTTGCTTTTACTGGACCACTTCTTCTTGGTAGCCATTGCTTTAATTGTGCTTTACCTTTAGGATTGTACTGGTACAGCCATGTTTTGTCTCCTGTTATAGTTCTTCACAAAACTGCTACAGGATCTTGATACTACTGTTAAATTTTCCATTGAAAGCTTAGCTCTTGTCTGCTGCTGATCTGGGTGCAATAGTTTAGGAACCCACTGAGTGGAAAGTTTGCTCAATTTTAATTTTTCAGTCAGAATAGTGTAAGCTAAGCCAATTTAGATATCTATGGTGTTGACTATAGTTTGTGCTGTTAATTCTTGGTCTTCTTCAATTAGGGCATGGGCATAATTTTTTTCAAAAATTGACGTAGAAGGTTTGCTGCTGTGTGCTTCATCTTCATCAACATCTCATCCCTCACTTCTTAAAATGAGTTATCCATTTGGAAACTGCTGATTTCTTTTGGGGAATTGTCCCCATAAACTTCTCATGAAGCATTAGTGATTTTACCATTCTTCCACCCAAGCTTCACACTAAATTTGATGTTTATTTTTGCTTCAGTTCTAGCAGAATTTATGTTACTCTGATAGGTGCTTTTTTCAAACTTATCTTCTTAGTGCCTCAAACTAGATCCTGTTCAGACATTTTATAACAAGTTAGTATGAACTTATTTTGGTATAAAAAAATTGGACTTCATAATTTTTATGCATTTTTCATTACTTTTTGGAAGACAACTCATATCACCTTAAGCTTCTTTTCATTTGCCTCTTTTCCATATGTATATCTTCTTTGGTGAGGCGTCCTTTTCAGATGTTTGTACATTTAAAAATCCGTTATTATCCACTCCCACCACTTCTTTTCAACATAGTACTGGAAGTACTGTCAAGAACAATTAGACAAGAAAAAGAAATTAAAGATATTCAAATTTGAAAGGAAGAAGTGAAATGATCTCTCTTTGCACATGATATGATTCTATATGTAGAAAACCTCAAAGACTCCACCAAGAAAAATGATTAGATCTAATAAATGAATTCAGTAAAGTTGCAGCATATAAAATTAATGTACAAAAATCCATGGCAGTTTTGTTTACAAATAACAACCTAGCCAAGAAATCAAGAAAATAATCCCATTTATGATAACATAAAAACACTTAAGAATAAATTTGACCAAGAAGATAAAAGTGCATCAGCATAACCTGCACACTGAACACTACAAAACATTACTGAAATAAATTGAAGAGGACACAAATAAATAAAAAGATACTCCATGCTCATAGACTGGAAGAATTAATGTTGTTAGTGTCTATACTACCTAAAGCAATATATAGATTCAATGCAATCCCTATCAAAATCTCATTGGCATTTTTCACAGAAATAGAAAAAAAAACATACAATTTCTATGGATCCACAAAAGACCCCAAATAAGCAAAGCAATTCTGATAAACAAAAAATGCTGGAGGCATCATACTTCCCAATTTAAATTTATATTACAAAACTAGAGTAATCAAAACAATATAGTATTGGCATAAGAGATACACAGAACAGTGAAACAGAATAGAGAGCCAGAAATAAATCCAAACATATATGGTTAATGAATTTTTGACAAGAACACCAAAAAGACAAAAAGAGGAAAGGGTAGTCTCTTCAATAAATAGGTGCTGGAAAAACTATTTCTACATGTAAAAGAATGAAACTAGATCCCTTATGTTACACCATACACAAAAATCAATTCAAAATGGATAAAAGACCTGAATGTAAGACCTGAAGCCATAAATCTAGAATAAAACATAGGGGAAAATCTCCTTGACGTTGGCTTTGGCAATGCTTCCTTGGATATCACACCAAAACCTCAGGCTACAAAAGCAACAATAAATTAATGAAATAATTATATCAATCTAAAAAAACTTCTACACAGAACAGAAACAATAAAAAACTGAAAAGGCAATGTATAGATTAGGAGAAAATATTTGCAAACCATATATCAAACAAGAATTTAATATTCAAGATTTAGGAAGAACTCATATAACTCAATAGAAAGAACATATAGCCTGGTTAAAAAAGAAATAGGGAAAGGACTTGAATAGACATTTCTTCAAAGATGACAGAAAAAGGACCAACAGGTATATGAAATGGTGCTCAATATTACCAGTCATCAGAAAAATGCAACTCAAAATTACTTTGAGATACCACCTCACACCTGTTAGGATAGCCATCATCAAAAAGACAAGAGCTAACAAGTGTTGGTGAGGGTGTGGAGAACAGGGAGCACTTGTACGTTGTTGGTGCGGATGTGTTATAGATTGGTGCAGCCATTATGGAAAACAATATGGAGGTTCCTAAGTAAATTAAAAATAGAACTACCATATGACCCAGCAATCTCTGTTCTGGGTATATCCCCAAAGGAAATGAGATTATCTGCACTCCCAAGTTTATTGCAGCACTATTCACAATAGCCAGGATATAGACACAACCTAGGTATTAATCAATGGGTGAATGGATAAAGAGACTGTGATACAGACAGATCGATAGATAATTTGAATATTATTTAGCCTTTAAAAAGAAGACAGTCCTGTTATTTGCCCAAACATGGATAGACCTTGAAGACATTATGCTAAATAAAATAAGCCAGACACAGAAAGAAAAACATTGCGTGATCTCACTTGTATGTGGAATCAAGAAAAAAAGGTCAAATATATAGAGATAGAGAATAAAACAGTAATTACCAAAGTCAAGATAACATGGAGGTCAAAGGATGCAAAATAGTAAATATGCAGGATGAACTAGTGAAAAGATCAAAAATCAAATGTACAACATGAGGACTATAGCTAATACATATGATATATTGTGTTTGGGATTTTTTGCTAAATGAGTAGATTATACCTGCTCTTGCCAAAGGGGGAATAATCAGTAAGTATGTGAGCTGATAGATATATTAATTGTTCCACTATAGTTTTATTATTTATAGGTTTCTTTTAACATTGTGCTGTATACCTTAAATATAGACAATAAAATTTATTTAAAAAATTAAAAGGCCGGGCGCGGTGGCTCAAGCCTGTAATCCCAGCACTGTGGGAGGCTGAGGCGGGTGGATCACGAGGTCAAGAGATCGAGACCATCCTGGTCAACATGGTGAAACCCCGTCTCTACTAAAAATACAAAAAAATTAGCTGGGAATGGTGGCGCGTGCCTGTAATCCCAGCTACTCAGGAGGCTGAGGCAGGAGAATTGCCTGAACTCGGGAGGCGGAGGTTGCGGTGAGCCGAGATCGCGCCATTGCACTCCAGCCTGGGTAAAAAGAGCGAAACTCCGTCTCAAAAAAAAAAAAAAAAAAAAAATTAAAAAATCAGGTTATTTTCATTGTTGAGTTTAAGGAGTTCTTTGTATATTTTGGATAAAAGTTCTCTATCAGAATGTCCTTTGCAAATATTTTATCTCAGTCTGTGGCTTACCTTCTTATTCTTTTTTCAGTGTCACAGGTTAGAAGTTTTTAATGTTAATGAAGTCTAATTTATCTATTCTTTCTTGCATTGGTTGCACTTTTGGTATTGCATCTAAAAAGTCATTGCTAAACCCTAGGTCAGCCAAATTTTCTCCTATGCTATCTTACAGGAGTTTTATAGTTTTTCATGTTACATTTAGGTCTATGATTCATTTTAAGAACATTTTTAGGAAGGGTGTAAGGTCTGTGTCTAGCTCCTGGTCAAGGCTTGTTATATCTCACCTGGAGTGTCAGGCTGTCAACATTTCTTGTCCCCTCCAGGCTTCAGGCCATCACCTGTGGATGGAACCTCCAGACCAGTACACACAGGCCCCAGCTCCAGGATAACCCTGGCAGTCCCAGGCACCAGGACAGCACCCATAGCCCTAGGACACAGACATGACCCCAAGTATCCAGATTCTAGGCTTGCCCCACTGTCAGGCCCACCCCCATAGCCCCAGACTTCAGGCAGATAGATACCCATGGACCCAGTTTCCAGGCCTCTAGACCCTAGCTCCAGGCTAGCCTTTACCAACCAAGGAACCAGTCTTCCACAGTCGCAGGCTAGCCACCACATCTCCAGACTCCAAGCCAGCATCTACAGATGCTCTAGCATCAGGCTGGTGCCACCCAACACTCCAGTGCTAGGATGGTACCAACTGACACCAGCACCAGGCCTGTTCCTGCAGCCTCAGGGTCCAGGCTGGCCCCTGGAGACTCAAGCTTCAGAGCCAGCCCAGACTCCAGATTGGCCCAGTACCACACTGGCCCACATGACCCCAGGCTTCAGGCACTCCCCACTGACCCCCAATAACATTGCCAGCTCAGTCTCTTCAGCCCCAGACTCCAGGCCAGCATTTGTGGACCTAGCCTCCAGCCCCAGCCCCAATCCAGCACCAGGTTGGCATGCACAGAGCCAAGTTCGAGGCCACTCCCAGCAGTCCAGCAGAATCAGGATCCAGGCCTGCCCAAGGAGTGCCAGTCAACATAACGATATGAATCTAGAAATCAATAACAGAAGAAAAATTGAAGAATTCACAAATACGTGGAAATTAAATGACCTGCTCCTGAACAAAGAGTCAAGAAGAAATTAAAAGAAATTGAAAAATATCTTGAGACTAAAGAAAGTGGGACCAACACGTCAATCTTATAAGATGCAGCAAAAGCAGTTCTAAGAGGGCACTTTATAGCAATAAATGCCTGCATCAAAAAAGAAAAAAGACTTAAAAATCCAGATGGGTGCGGTGGCTCATGTCTGTAATCCCAGTGAGCCACTGGGAGGCTCACTTTGGGAGGCCAAGGCAGGTGGATTACGAGGTCAGGAGTTTGAGACCAGCCTGACCAACGTGGCGAAACCCTGTCTCTACTAAAAATTTAAAAATCTGCTGGGCGCGGTGGCTCAAGCCTGTAATCCCAGCACTTTGGGAGGCCGAGGTGGGTGGATCACGAGGTCAAGAGATCAAGACCATCCTGGTCAACATGGTGAAACCCCATCTCTACTAAAAATACAAAACATTAGCTGAGCATGGTGGTGTGTTCCTGTAATCCCAGCTACTCAGGAGGCTGAGGCAGGAGAATTGCCTGAACCCAGGAGGCGGAGGTTGCAGTGAGCCGAGATCGCACCATTGCACTCCAGCCTGGGTAACAAGAGTGAAACTCCGTCTCAAAATAAAATAAAATAAAATAAAAAATTAGCTGGGCATGGTGGTGCATGCCTGTAGTCCCAGCTGCTTGGGAGGCTGAGGCAGGAAAACTGCTTGAACCCGGGAGGCAGAGGTTGCAGTGAGCCCAGGTCATGCCACTGCATTCCAGCCTGGTGATAGATTGAGACTCTGTCTTGAAAAAAAAAAGAAAGAAAGAAAGAAAGAAAAAAAGAAAGAAAGAAAAAGAAAGAAAGAAGAAAGAAAGAAAGAAAGAAAGAAAGAAAGAAAAGAAAGAAGAAAGAAAGAAAGAAGAAAGAAAGAAAGAAAGAAAGAAAGAAAGAAAGAAAGAAAGAAAGAAATCCAAACTAACATTATACCTCAAAGAACTCTTAAAAAAAAGACCAGCCTAAACTGAAAGCTGGCAGAAAGGGAGGAAAGGTCAGAGCAGGAATAAAAATGAGTAGAGAGTAGAAAAACAACAGAAAGTATAAACAGAACTAAGAGTTAGTATTTTGAAAAAATAAGCAAAATTAAAACTTTTAGCTGGACTAAGAAAAAGAGAAGACTGAAATGAATAAAATCATAAATGAAAGAGAAGACACTACAACTGATACTGCAGAAATATAAAGAATCAAATACTATGAGCAATTATATTCCAAAATATTGTATAACCTAGAAAAATGGATACGTTCCTAAAAACATACAGCCGACTGAGATTGAATCATGAAGAAACAGAAAATCTGAACAGACCAATAGCAAATAAGTATATTAAATGAGTAATCCAAAACCTCCCAACTTAGAAAAGCCCAGAAATTGATGACTTCACTGCTGACTTACACCAAACATTTGATGAAGAACTAATACCAATCCTTCTCAAACTATTCCACAAAATTGAGGAGGAGGGAATACATTCAAAGTCATTTTAAGGTCAGCATTGCTTGGATACCAAAGCCAGACAAGACTCTATAAGAAAACTACAGGTCCTGAAGAACATAGATACAAAATCCTCAACAAAATGCTAGCAAACTCAATTCAACAACACATTAATGGATCATTCACCATGACCAAGAGGTATTTATCCCAGAGAGGAAAGAATGGTTCAACATATGCAGATTAATAAATATGGTACATCATATAAATAGGATAAAAGACAAAAGCAAATTGATCATCTCAATAGATGCAGAAGCATTTGACAAAAGATAGTTTAATAATAAAAAGCTTCAACAAATTATGTATAGAAGGAATATATGTCAACACAGTAAAAGCTATTCATATATAACAACCCACAGCTGACATCATACTTAATGGGAAAAAGCTAAAATCTTCTTCTCTGTGATCAGGAACTAGACAAAGATACCCACTCTTTTCACTTCTATTCAATAGGATACTGGAATTCCTAGCAAGAGCAGTTAGTGAAGATGAAATAAAAGGCTTCTATTTCAGAAAGGAACAGGTGAAATAATTTCTGTTTGCTGATAACATGATCTTATATAGAAAACTGTAAAGGCTCCACCAAAGAACAATTGGTTTTAATAAACATCTTCTGAGAATTTACAGGATACAAAATCAAGATAAAAAACCTGTAGTGTTTATATACACTAACAAAAAATTTCTGAAAAAGAAATCAACAAAACAATTTCATTTACAATAGTCATAAAACTAAAACTCTTAGGAATAAATTTATCCATAAAGGTGAGAGATCTGTACCCTGAAAAACAAAAAAAGCATTGATTAAAAAAACTAAAGAAAATTCAAATAACTAGAAATATATCCTGTGTTTTTGAATCAGAAGAATATTGTTTAAATGCCCATACTAATCAAAGCAATCTACAGATTTCATGCAATCCATATCAAAACTTCAATGACATTTTTCACAGAAATAGAGAGAACCACCCAAAAAGTTGTATGGAACTATAAAAGATGCTGAATAGCCAAAGTAATCTTGAGCAAAAAGAATAAAGCTGGAGGCATCACATTTCCTGATTTCAAAATCTACTATAAACTTACAGTAATCAAAACAAGTTGATAATAGTATAAAAACAGACAAATAGACTAATGGAACAGAACAGAGTGCAGAAATAAATCCACACATTTACAGTCAATTGATGTTTGACAAAGGTGCCAAGAACACTCAATGAGGAGAGGACTATCTCTTTGATAAATGGTGTTAGAACAACTGGATATACAGACATGGAAGAATAAAATTAGATCCTTATTTCACACTATATACAAAAATCAACTCAAAATGGATAAAAGACTTAAATGTAAAACCTGAAACTATAAAACTACCAGAAGAAAACATAGGGGAAAAATTCCATGTCACTGCTGTGGGCAATGATTTCTTGGCTTTAACCCCAAAAGCACAGGTAACAAAACCAAAAATGGACAAATGCTATTACAACAAATTAAAAAGCTTATGCACAGCAAAGGAAACAACAGAGTGAAGAGACGACCTATAAATTGGGAGAAAATATTTGTTATCCATACATCTGATAAAAAATTAATATACAAAATATATAAGGAACTCAACTCAATAGCAAGAAAACAAATAACCCAATTAAACAATAGACAAAAAGACCTAAATTGTTATTTTCAAAAGAAGACATACAAATGGCCATTAGATATATGAAAAAAAAAATTCTCAACATTATGAATCATCAGGGAAATGCAAATTAAAGACCACAATATCACATCACACCTGTAGAGTGAGCTAGTATCAAAAAGAGAAAAGTTGGGCAGCGTTGGGCAGAGCGTAAAGAAAAGGGAATCACTGTACACTGTTGGTGGGAATGCAAATCAGTACCACTGTTATAAAAAACAATACAGAAGTTCCTCAAAAATATTACTATATGATCCAACAATTCAACTTCTAGGTAAATATCCAAAGAAAATGTAATCAGTATGTCAAGAGATATCTGCACTCCCATATTATTTACATTATTCACAACAAACCCCTAAGGTATGAACTCAGTCTAAATGTCCATTGACAAATGAATGGAAAAAGAAACTGTGGTGTATGTACAGAATGGAATACTGTTTAGCCTTAAAAAAGGATATCCTGTCATTTGGGACAATATGGATGAACCTAGACGATAATGTGTTATGCGAAGTAAGCCAAGAACAGAAAGACAAAAACTCCATGATCTTATAAGTGGAATCTATATGTGAAATAAGCCAAGCACAGAAGGACAAAAACTCCATGATCTATATGTGGAATCTAAAAATGATAGATTCAAACAAGCAGAGTGTAGATAGGAGCCCTGTTGGGGAAATGGGAGATAGAGATGATATTGGTAAAAGGATGAAAAATTTTAGTTAGACAAGAGGAATAAGTTCAAGAATATTGTCTGACATGGTGACTTTACTTATAACAATGCATTAATGAGATACTTTTTACTTGAAGTTTGCTTAGAGTAGATTTTCAGTGTTTTCACTGCAAACATAAATATCCAAGGTAATGCATATGTGAATTAGCTTGATTTAGCCACTTCACAATGTATACATACTTTAAGATATCATGTTGTACACCATAAATATGTATAATTTTTATTTGTCATTTAATAATAATAAGCACAAATTAGGCAGAAGAATGGAATCATGATGATTAGGTGGGAAATTAATATGATGGAAAAGAGAAAAACAATAGAGAAAATCAGGTAACCCAAAACTTGGTTCTTTTAAAAGATATATAAAATTGATGAAACTTGAGTTACACATATCAAGAAAGAAAGAGAAGACTCAAATTACTAAAATAAAAATGAAAGAGTTGCCATTACTACCAACATTGCAAAAACAAGAGAAGTATAAGGAAATACTATCTACAACTATGTGACAACAAAATAGATAACATGTGAAATGGGTAAGTTCGTAGAAGGACACAAACTATTTAAACTAACTCAAGAAAAAATGTAAAATCTGAATGGACCAATAGAGAGTAAGGAGATGTAAGTACTGTAAGCCATTGTTCTATTTCATACAAAGAAAAGGCCAGAAACAGTAGACTTCACTGGTTAGCTTTGCCCAACACTTAGTAATTTATAACAAATTTCTAAAACTCTTCCAAAAATTAGAAGAGGAGGGAACACTTCCCTACACAACCTGTGAGTATATTACTATCGAGATACCAAAACCAGGCAATATCACAAGGAAAGAAAACTACGTACCAATATTGCTTATGAGTATAGACACAAAAATCCTCAACAAAATATTAGCAAACTGAATTCAACAACGTATAAGAAGAATTGTACATCATGACCTATTAAGATGTATGCTAGGAATGCAAGGTTGTTTTACATTTGAAAATCAGTTAATGTAATATGCCATGTCAAAAGAATGAAAACAAAAATCAAATGATCATCTCAATAGAAGCAAAGAGGGTTTGACAAAATCTAGCACTCTTTCATGATAAAAACACTCAACAAACGGAACAGAAGGAAACTTCCTCAAAGCTGACAAAGAGCATCTGTGGAAAACCCACAGCTAACATAATAGTTAATGATAAAAGCTCTCTCTAAGATCCAAAACATGACATGGATGTTTGCCCTCACCACTTTTATTCCACATTGTACTGAAGATTCCAGTTAGGGCAATTAGGCAAGAAAAAGAAGTAAAAATCAGCCCAATTTGAAAGGAAGTAAGACAATCTGTATTTGTAGGTGACATAAACATATGCAAGAATATCCTAAGGAGTCTACTACAAACTATTAGAATGGTAAACAATTTCGGGCCGGACGCGGTGGCTCACGCCTATAATCCCAGCACTTTGGGAGGCCGAGGTGGGTGGATCATAAGGTCAAGAGATCGAGACCATCCTGGTCAACATGGTGAAACCCCGTCTCTACTAAAAATACAAAAAATTAGCTGGGCATGG
>NW_022437015.1:1460885-1468211 GCF_009761245.1 Sapajus apella | reverse complement strand
AAAAAAAAAAAAAAAAAAAAAAAAAAAAAAAAAAAAAATCCAATTTAAACACGATGACAGAAAGCTAGATCAATATACAAAGTCAATTGTATTTCTCTACAGCAGCAATGAGCAAAACAAAAATGAAATGAAAAGAATGATTTAATTTGCAATATCATGAAAAAGAACAAAATCCTTAGGAATAAATGTAACAAAAGAAATGCAAAAAATGCAAACTGTATACTCTGAAAACAACAAACATTGTTAAAAAATTAAAGAAGTCTTCAATAAATAGAGTGACTTTCCATAAAGACAATATTGTTAAAATAGCCATACCCCTTAAACTGAACTGCAGATTTAATCCTTATCAAATTCAGCAGACTTGTTTGTTTTTTATCATCTTTTTAAAATTATACTTTAAGTTCTTGGATACATGTGCAGAACGTCCAGGTTTGCTACATAGGTATACATGTACCATGGTGGTTTGCTGCAGCTATCAACCCAACATCTACATTAGGTATTTCTCCTAATGCTATCCGTCCCCTTGCCCCCCACCCCCTGACAGGTCCCGGTGTGTGATGTTCCCCCACTGTGTCCATGTGTTCTCACTGAGAGTTACAGCCACATCCTAAAGAAGCACAGGGGACAACGAAATAATATTAGGAAAAAAAAACCTATATTATATATATATATATATATTTGCTAAGTGGTATATATGTGTATATATATATATATATATAAAACCTTTCTTCCTTCCTTAAACCAGAATTGGACCATCCCATAACAGAGCCAAACGTTTACTGAGTCCTGTGTGCCAGGTATTATGTTAAGCACTTTCACATACCTTGGGAGCTTTATTCTCATAATTCTCATGAGGGAATGACCTGAGCATCAGCTGCGTGGAGTGACCTACACCTTGACCATGATTCTGGGGGATGATGAATGAAAATGGAAAGTATAAATATATACTCCTTAGGAAAATGCCTCTACTTCAACACAAAGGAATCTCTCCATTTCTACTCCATTGAACACCCAATAGAATCCTGTATCTTTCCTCTGAGTTATAATCGTGAAAGAAGAAAGTCATGGTGCTGTGTTATAACATTAGAATGTAAATATTTTAAGCTATCAGAGTTGTATCCTCAGAATTTATCCAACATTATAAGCCAAAGGGTCTACATCAGGTTCTGAATCATTCAAAATTATTCTGTGTATTGAAAAGCAAGTAAAACTCTAGGTATTTCATGATTACATCTGAAGGAGTCCACATTAGTTCATCCCCTACCCCTTTTCTAAATTATGAAACTCATGAGGTCTAGCAGAGACCAAGGACTAAAATAATCGAGAAGCGTGTTGTGTACACCTCAACAGATTTTCATTAAAAAAAATTAATCTGTTTGATATGAACCTACTGTAGTTCATGAATTTACTATGTGTAATCATCAAGTCTTCACTTTTAAAAGAAAGTATCATTTGAATCTATTTTGTAAAGTTTTTAAACATCTATGTGAGAATTTGCATTAGCAGTATTAAATAACCTGAGAATCAGAAAAAAAAAAAAGGTGCAAACATATTTGCCTTTGGCACGAGGACAAGTAATTGGTGCAGTGCAGCTCTGAAAGTACAGCACTAAGTAATAATGTAATGCTTTGTCTACCACTGCTACACTGTGATTCACATATTGCTTCCCTATCCACAAATGTGTATTTGATTTAGCATATAAAAGAGGGGAAAAAAAGCAATAAAAAGACAAATATGTTGTTTAGTTACATATACTTTGCTTCTTTCCGAGTTCAGAACTGTGAAAATTGGCAAATAGCTTATTCCATTGGGGCACTATAATTAAGAGGTTCCTAATAAAATTACTCATAAACTATACTTTAACTGGGTTCAAAGAGAGTTAATTTAAAATAAAAAAATCAAAAAGAGTGTCAATTGATGAGTTTCCATTCCTTTCTGTAAATAACATTAACTGTTCTAGAAACTTCCAAATGTTAATCTGACAGCACAGGACAGTTAATTATAACTTAAAATAGTTACAGACACAGGAAGCACAGATACTATAGTCACATTAATTTACATATGTAATTCCTATCATTAAATAATTTCTATAAAATTTCAAGTTTCTAACTAGAATTTATGGTGTTAAAAAAAGGCAATTTGTAGCTGAATTCTTTTCAATAAAGATACGATCAACTAGCAGAGTTAAGATGCTAGTCCATCTTATATGCATTTTAAGATCTGGTGTATTAGCGCAGAGGTGCTTGCAGCAGGATGCATGAATCCTGCCTATAAGGTTTTGTGGGTGTCACTATTCTGTGCACTTCATTAAAACTACTCCATCCCCCAAACCTAATAAAAATAATTGTAGCTTATAACTTGGGGAATATTTTAAGTTGCTAAGAAAGTACATTATTAAATACAACATGATTTCATATTGTAAATGTCTTGAAAATTCAGCTTCTGCTACATATTTTCTTCCTAAAATAAAATTTTTATATAACCCTTGTCCTCCCTCCCAATTTTTCCAATAATTTGCTTTATTAGGGCCATGAGAATAAAAGTTTGGGGCAAGAAGCCATTAATAAACAATATAAACTAACCAAATGCAAAGAAACTAAGAACCTTGAAAAAAGATTTGTTGAAATGCTAACGAGAATGGACAAAATAGAAAGGAATATAAGTGAATTGATGGAGCTGAAAAACGCAACACGAGAACTTCGTGAAGCATGCACAAGTATCAACAGCCGAATTGACCAAGCAGAAGAAAGGATATCAGAGGTCGAAGATCAACTCAATGAAATAAAACGGGAAGGCAAGACTGGAGAAAAAAGGGTAAAAAGGAATGAACAAAATCTCCAAGAAACGTGGGACTATGTGAAAAGACCTAATCTACGTTTGTTAGGCGTACCTGAATGTGACGAAGAGAATGAATCCAAGCTGGAAAATACTCTTCAGGATATTATCCAGGAAAACTTCCCCAACCTAGCAAGGCAGGCAAACATTCAAGTCCAGGAAATACAGAGAACTCCACAAAGATATTCCTCAAGAAGAGCAACCCCAAGGCACATAATTGTCAGATTCACCAGGGTTGAAATGAAGGAGAAAATACTAAGGGCAGCCAGAGAGAAAGGTCGGGTTACCCACAAAGGGAAGCCCATCAGACTCACAGCAGATCTCTCAGCAGAAACCCTACAAGCCAGAAGAGAGTGGGGGCCAATATTCAACATCCTTAAAGAAAAGAACTTTCAACCCAGAATCTCCGATCCAGCCAAACTAAGCTTCATAAGTGAAGGAAAAATAAAATCCTTTGTGAACATGCAAGTACTCAGAGATTTTGTCACCACCAGGCCAGCTCTACAAGAGCTCCTGAAAGAGGCTCTACACATATAAAGGAACAACAAGTACCAGCTCAACTAAAGGGCGAAACACCCAGCTAGCACCAAAATGGCAGTATCAAATTCACACATAACAATATTAACCCTAAATGTAAATGGACTAAATGCCCCAATCAAAAGACAAAAACTGGTAAATTGGATAAAAAGACAAAACCCATCGGTATGCTGTATCCAGGAAACCCATCTCACATGCAGGGATACACAAAGGCTCAAAATAAAGGGATGCAGGAAGATTTACCATGCAAATGGAGAGCAAAAAAAAGCAGGAGTTGCAATTCTCATCTCTGATAAATTACACTTTAAAGCAACAAAGATCATAAGAGACAAAGAGGGACATTACATAATGGTAAAAGGATCAATGCAACAAGAAGCGCTAAGGACCCTAAATATATATGCACCCAATACAGGAGTACCCAGATACATAAGGCAAGTTCTTAATGATTTACAAAGAGACTTAGACTCCCACAAAATAATAGTGGGAGGCTTTAACACCCCATTGTCAATATTAGACAGATCAGACAGAAAATTAACGAGGATATCCAGGACTTGAACTCAGACCTGAACCAAGCTAACCTAATAGACATTTACAGAACTCTCCACCCCAAATCCACAGAATATACATTCTTCTCAGCACCACATCACACCTACTCTAAAATTGACCACATAATTGGGAGTAAATCACTCCTCAGCAAATGCAAAAGAAGGGAAATCGTAACAAACAGTCTCTCAGACCACAGTGCAATCAAGTTAGAACTCAGAATTCAAAAACTAACCCAGAACCGCACAGCTTCATGGAAACGGAACAACTTACTCTTGAATGTTGACTGGATAAACAATGAAATGAAGACAGAAATAAAGATGTTCTTCGAAACCAATGAGAATGAAGACAAAACATACCAGAATCTCTGGGACACATTTAAAGCAGTCTCTAGAGGAAAATATATAGCAATAAGTGCCCACATGAGAAGCAAGGAGAGATCAAAAATTGACACCCTATCGTCAAAACTGAAAGAGCCAGAGGAGCAAGATCAAAAAACCTCAAAGTCTAGCAGAAGACAAGAAATAGCTAAGATCAGAGCAGAGCTGAAGGAAATAGAGACACAAAAAACCCTTCAAAAAATCAATAAATCCAGGAGCTGGTTTTTTGAAAAGATCAAGAAAATAGGCCACTAGCCAGATTAATAAAAAAGAAAAGAGAGAATAACCAAATTGATGCAACAAAAAACGATCAAGGGGATATCACCACAGATTCCACAGAAATTCAAACCATCATCAGAGATTATTACAAACAACTCTATGCACATAAACTAATAAATCTGGAAGAAATGGATAAATTCCTGGACACTTGCCTCCTCCCAAAGCTAAACCAGGAAGAAGCCGAAACCCTGAACAGACCCATAACAAGGTCTGAAGTTGAGGCAGCAATTAAGATCTTACCACCCAAAAAAAGCCCAGGTCCAGACGGGTTCACAGCCAAATTCTACCAGACATACAAAGAGGAGCTGGTACCATTCCTTCTGAAACTATTCCAAACAATACAAAAAGAGGGAATTCTTCCCAAATCATTTTATGAGACCAATCATCATCCTCATTCCAAAACCTGGCAGAGACTCAACAAGAAAAGAAAACTTCAGGCCAATATCCATGATGAACATAGATGCAAAAATCTTCAATAAAATACTGACAAGCCGATTGCAACAGCACATCAAAAAGCTTATCCACCATGATCAAGTAGGCTTCATCCCAGGGGTGCAAGGCTGGTTCTACATAAACAAGTCTATAAACGTAATTCACCACATAAACAGAACCAAAGACAAAAACTACATGATTATCTCAATTGATGCAGAGAAGGCCTTTGACAAAATTCAACAGCCCTTTATGCTAAAAACCCTCAATAACCTAGGTATTGATGGAACGTATCTCAAAATAATAAAAGCTATTTATGACAAACCAACAGCCAATATCATACTGAATGGGCAAAAACTGGAAGCATTCCCCTTGAAATGTGGCACCAGACAAGGATGCCCTCTCTCACCACTGCTATTCAGTATAGTATTAGAAATTCTAGCCAGAGCAATCAGGCAAGAAAAAGAAATAAAGGGCATTCAAATAGGAAAGGAGGAAGTCAAATTGTCTCTATTTGCAGACAACATGATTGCATATCTAGAAGACCCCATCGTCTCAGCCCAAAAGCTCCTGAAACTGATAAGCAACTTCAGCAAAGTCTCAGGATACAAAATAAATGTGCAAAAATCACATGCATTCCTATACACCAATAACAGACTTAAAGAGAGCCAAATCAAGAACAAACTTCCGTTCACAATTGCCACAAAGAGAATAAAATACCTAGGAATACAACTAACAAGGAACGTAAAGGACCTCTTCAAGGAGAACTACAAGCCACTGCTGAATGAAATAAGAGGGGACACAAACAGATGGAGAAACATTCTATGTTCATGGTTAGGAAGAATCAATATCGTGAAAATGGCCATACTGCCCAAAGTAATTTACAGATTCAATGCTATCCCCATCAAGCTACCAATGACCTTCTTTGCAGAACTGGAAAAAACCACCTTAAACTTCATATGGAACCAAAAGAGAGCCCGTATAGCCAAGTCAATTCTAAGCAAAAAGAACAAAGCGGGAGGCATCACACTACCGGACTTCAAACTATACTACAAGACTACAGTAATCAAAACAGCATGGTACTGGCACCAAAACAGAGATATAGACCAATGGAACAGAACAGAGGCCTCGGAGGCAACACAACATATCTACAACCATCTGATCTTTGACAAACCAGACAAAAACAAGCAATGAGGAAAGGATTCCCTGTTCAATAAATGGTGTTGGGAAAACTGGCTAGCCATGTGCAGAAAGCAGAAACTGGACCCCTTCCTGACACCTTACACTAAAATTTACTCCAGATGGATTAAAGACTTAAACATAAGACCTAACACCATAAAAACCCTAGAAGAAAATCTAGGCAAAACCATTCAGGACATAGGTGTACGCAAGGACTTCATGACCAAAACCCTAAAGCATTGACAACAAAAGCCAAAATAGACAAATGGGACCTAATCAAACTCCACAGCTTCTGCACGGCAAAAGAAACAGTCATTAGAGTGAATCGGCAACCAACAGAATGGGAAAAAATTTTTGCAGTTTACCCATCTGACAAAGGGCTGATATCCAGAATTTACAAAGAACTAAAACAGATTTACAAGAAAAAAACTAACAAGCCCATTCAAAAGTGGGCAAAGGATATGAACAGACACTTTGCAAAAGAAGACATACATGAGGCCAACAAACATATGAAAAAATGCTCGTCATCACTGGTCATCAGAGAAATGCAAATCAAAACCACATTGAGATACCATCTCACGCCAGTTAGAATGGTGATCATTAAAAAATCTGGAGACAACAGATGCTGGAGAGGATGTGGAGAAATAGGAACACTTTTACACTGTTGGTGGGAGTGCAAATTAGTTCAACCATTGTGGAAGACAGTGTGGCAATTCCTCAAGGACCTAGAAATAGAAATTCCATTTGACCCAGCAATCCCATTACTGGGCATATATCCAAAGGATTACAAATCGTTCTGCTATAAGGACACATGCACACGAATGTTCATTGCAGCACTGTTTACAATAGCAAAGACCTGGAACCAACCCAAATGCCCATCGACGATAGACTGGATAGGGAAAATGTGGCACATATACACCATGGAATATTATGCAACCATCAAAAACGATGAGTTTGGGTCCTTTGTAGGGACATGGATGAACCTGGAAACCATCATTCTCAGCAAACTGACAGAAGAGCAGAAGACCATGTTCTCACTCATAGGTGGGTGTTGAACAATGAGAACACATGGACACAGGGAGGGGAGCACTACACACTGGGGTCAGTTGGGAGGAAATAGGGGAGGGACGGTGGGGGGTGGGGA